>NC_080377.1:73596807-73813656 GCF_014773155.1 Arachis stenosperma | reverse complement strand
TACCCCGATCCGCCCTTGGGATACATCTCATTACACACTACCTTTGGAAAAGGCGAGCAAACCAAAAACACTAAGCATCGACTACATTGTAGTCGACGTCACTTCAGTATACAATGCCCTCATCGGACGACCAACCCTAAACAAACTAGCGGCTATAGTCTCGACCCCACACCTCTGTATGAAGTTCCCTACGCAAAGGGAATCGCTACCTAAAAGGCAACCAAAAACTAGCACGACGATGCTACAACGAAAGCTGAGCCTAAAAGGGAAAGAGGTCAACACAATAGAACTCGGGCGAGTCCAAGCCCGAGAAGATCTTCGGCCGCAACCAGAAGGAGAGACCGAAAAAGATCCAGATCGAGAACACACCCGAGAAAGTAACAAACATAGGGGCAAACCTCGAAGCAGGCCTAAAGGAACTCACAACCCTCTAAGGGAGAATTCCGACCTCTTCGCCTGGAAAGCCTCCGACATACCAGGCATAAGCCCGACCTGATGTGCCATAAGCTATCAGTATACCCGGGATCCCGACCTGTCCAACAAAGACGCAGGAAGCTCGGGCCGAACGCATGCAAGCAATAGAAGAACAAGTGCAAGCGCTACTAGATGCAGGGTCATTAGGGAAGTAAAGTACCCCTGGCTCGCAAACGTGGTCCTAGTAAAGAAGCCCAATGAAAATGGAGGATGTGCGTCGACTACACGGATCTCAACAAAGCCTGCCCCAAAGATCCATATCCACTACCGAACATCGACGCCTTAGTCGTGCCGCTTCGGGCTACAGATACCTCTCCTTCATGGATGCATACTCGGGATACAATCAAATCCCGATGTATGGACCCGACCAAGAAAAGACCTCGTCATAACCCCAAGGGCAAACTACTGCTAGTAGTAATGCCCTTCGGGCTAAAGAACGCAGGGGCAACCTACCAGAGGCTAATGAACAAAGTGTTCTCAGAACACATCGGGCTACAGCTAGAGGTGTACGTCGACGACATGCTAGTAAAGACACAAGAAGACAGAAACTTGGTCGCCGACCTCAGCAGTATCTTCGACACCCTCCGGAAACACAACATGAGACTTAACCCGACAAAGTGCACCTTCGCCGCAGAAGCCGGGAAGTTCTTAGGCTTCATGCTGACTCAGAGAGGCATCGAAGCAAACCCGGACAAATGCCAAGCAATACTCAATATGAAAGCCCGACGTGTGTCAAAGAAGTACAACAACTAAATGGGAGACTAGCCGCCCTATCAAGATTCTTAGCAGGATCAGCGATAAGATCACTCCTCTCTACTCACTCCTAAAGAAAGGGAAACCCTTCTCTTGGACCCCGGAATGCGAAAAGGCCTTCCAAGAATTCAAGGAATTCCTCGGGCAGCCACCAATCTTAACCCGACCTCTAAAAGGGGAAGAGCTCGTACTATACCTTCGGTCGGACATCGGGCAGTCGCCTCGGCACTAATACGAGAAAATGAGGAGGGGCAACACCCCATATACTTCGTAAGCAAAGCACTACAAGGGGCCGATTAAACTATCAGAAAATAGAGAAATTCGCCTATGCACTAGTGTTCACAGCTCGGAGACTCCGCCCCTACTTTCAAGCCCACACCATCAAAGTCCGGACAAACCAACCCATGAGACACATCCTACAAAAGACAGACATGCAGGACGAATCCTACAATGGGCGGTGGAATTGTCCGAGTTCGACCTCCACTATGAAGCCCGGACCGCCATAAAATCTCAATACCTAGCCGACTTCGTCGCAGAATACACTGAGACCCCGGGAACCCCACTCTCATGGAATCTGTATGTCGACGGATCCTCAAACAAAACAGGAAGCGGGGCCGGTGTAATACTCGAAAGCGATCAAGGAACACGGATTGAGCTATCCCTAAAATTCGAGTTCCAGGCCTCAAATAACCAAGCCGAATACGAAGCCCTACTAGCGGACTAAAACTAGCCGAAGAGGTCAGAGCAAAGAGGATCACGATCTTCAGCGACTCCCAGGTCGTCACATCACAAGTAAATGGAAGCTACCAGGCCAAAGACCCTACTATGAAAAATACCTAGACCAAACACAGGCGCAATTACGACACTTCCCGGAAATACAAATCCAGCACATAACCCGGGAGCAAATGCCCGGGCAGACGCCCTCTCAAAACTTGCTAGCACCAAGCCCGGAGGGAACAACAGAAGTCTCCTCCAAGAAACTCTACAATCCCCCTCCGTGTTAAGGGAGGAAGAAATAAATATATCCGGGCAACAACAAGGATGGATAACCCCCATACTCAACTATCTGAAATCGGGAACTCTCCCCGCCGAAAGAAAAGAAGCTAAAAGGCTTACAAAGACGCCAGAACTACACGTTAATCCACGACGTATTATACAGAAGAGGATTCTCAAACCCCTCCTGAGGTGCGTCCCGACCACAGAAACAAAGAGCGTCCTCGAGAAGTCCACAAAGGCATGTGTGGGAACCATCTCGGAGCCCGGGCCCTGTCCAAGAAAATAGTCAGCCGGGTTCTACTGGCCGACCTTGCAAAGAGACGCGGCAGAGTTTGTGAAAATATGCCCCCCTGCCAAAAACACGCCAACTTTCACAAAGCACCGCCCGAAGACCTCATAAGCATCACCGCACCATGGCCCTTCGCAAAGTGGGGACTCGACTACTCGGCCCATTCCCACAAGGACCGGGGCAAGTCAAGTACCTCATAGTAGGGGTCGACTACTTCACAAAGTGGATCGAGGCTGAACCCTTAGCCACTATTACGGCTCAGAAAAGCCGTAAATTCCTATACAAAAACATTGTCACGAGGTTCGGAGTCCCCTACTCCATCACAACAGACAATGGAACACAGTTCACAGACACAAGTTTTCAGAACTTGGTGGCCGAGCTAAAAATCAAACAGCAGTTCACATCGGTCGAACACCCGCAAGCCAATGGACAAGCAGAGGCCGCAAATAAAGTCATCTTGGCCGGGTTAAAACGAAGACTCCAAGAGGCCAAAGGGGCATGGGCCGATGAACTCCCCCAGGTATTATGGCATATCGGACAACCCGCACTCTACAACAGGAGAATCCCCATTCCGACTAGCCTACGGAATGGAGGCAATGATTCCCGTCGAAATAGACGAAGGATCACCCAGAACCATCTTCTACAACGAAGGAGGCAACCTCAGGCACAAAGGGAAGAACTCGACCTCCTACCCGAGGTCCGAGAAAGAGCCCGAATCAGAGAAGAAGTCTTAAAACGACGAACGGCCCTCAGTATAACCGAAAGGTGATAAAACGAAGCTTCTCCACTCACGACCTGATTTTAATCCGAAACGACATCGGAACACAAAATCGGGAGAAGGAAAGCTAGCCGCAAATTGGAAAGGGCCCTACAAAGTAACAGAAGTTTTAGGGACAGGCTACTACAAGATATCCGACCTAGAAGGCAATGAGCTGCCCAGAACCTGGCACGCCTGTAACCTAAGACGATACTACAGCTAGAAAAACTTAACCCGAGGTGTACTCTTTTTCCCCACGAGGGTTTTTTAATGAGACACCCGGTTAAGTAGGACACCCGGCCTAGTCAAAAGGGTAAACACTTTGTACATATTCTTCTTTTAGTACTAATCAAATTTCTTTATTTTCTCTTTCTCGTTATAAAGCATATCCTAAAAAGTACCCCACCAAGGCGCATTAATTTATGCTCGGCAAAACGCAAAAAATCATTTGCCAAAGGCCATACGAGGTCGGCAAAGATGAAGCGACGAGGTTCAAATTAATGTGAGAAGTTATAAAAGTAACTCTGAATGGCTCAAAAAGCCAAATAGAAAAGAAGTTACAAAATAACTTAAAAAAGGCCGACCAAACAACGAAGTCGGACCTGACCAAAGGGGTACTCAAGGATCCCGATGTCCGAGAGTAAACACGGACCAAGAAAGAAGCTGGCAAAGAACCAGGACTTCGAGAAACGCTAGCTAAAAAGTTGTTACCCAAAAACAACTAAAAAGCAAAAGCGAGAAAGTCAAGGCGCTAGCTAAAAAGTTGTTACCCAAAAACAACTAAAAAGCAAAAAGCGAGAAAGTCAAGGCGCTAGCTAAAAAGTTGTTACCCAAAAACAACTAAAAAGCAAAAAGCGAGAAGTCAAAACGCTAGCTAAAAAGTTGTTACCCGAGAACACTAAAAAGCATAAAAGCGGAACGAGACAATCGAAACACAAAGCATGGCATAATAAAGCTACAAGAGTAGCTAAAATAGCAGAACAGGTGTCCAAAATGTTTGCAGAAAACATCCAAAAAACAAAAAGCCCACAGGTCGGGCAAAAGCACAAAAAGTACAAAAAATTACAGAGGATCAAGGCCCTTTCCAGACTCCGCATCAACACCTGGCTGAAACATGGATATCGGACTGCAGGAACAGCACCATCGCTTGGAACCTCCATACCAACTCTATCCTCGGCCAAAGGTGAAGTCGGGTTCACGACCGGAGCCTCGGGGTCGGACACCGGAGCCTTGGGGTCGGACATCGGAACCTCATCCTCAACAGGGGCAGGAACAATCTTCCCCTCCACAACCATGTTATCCGTACTGAACAAACTGAGATCCAATTCGGGAGCAAGAACCCGGACCTGATCCCTCAAATTCACAAACATAGCATCCATACCCTTGGCCACATTATCTTCCAGCTCATAAAAGTCATCCCGAGCAGATTGCAGCTTCTCCTTCGTCTCCACAAGCTCAGCATACAGCTTGGTATAGTTCTCCGTCGCCACCCTCGCCATCTCCTCAGACGTCTTCGCCACCGCCACAGCCGCGGTAGCCTAGTCTTCTCTTCCTCCAAAGACTCCTCCAGCTCGGCAATCCTAGCATCCTTCAGCTGACTAACCTTATCAAGCTCGGACCGGGCCTTCTCAAGTCGGGAGCTGGTCGCCCCAAGGGGAGCTTTCTTAAACTCCCGAGCAATGGCGGCATGAAGGCTAGCCATCCGAACACAACTCCGCGCCATATACTGAAAGTGATGCTCCATGGACGCATCATCAGTAGAAATAAAAGTCTGAGGAAGAATGTGCTGCTCAACCCAACCAAGAGCATCGAAATCCTTGTCATTGAAACCAGCAGGCTCTCGGGAAGTCTTCTGTTTCTTGGGGGGAGGACCCGAGGTCGAGGTCGGGGAAAGCTGACCGGGTCGGAGGTCGGAGGATCCTGAGTTATAGCTCGGAACTGAGGGACCGGAATGGTCTTCGACCGAGTCTGAACACCAATTGTAGTCTTCTGCGGAGAAGGTTGGGGAGAAGCTTCAGCCTCGATATTCCGAGATGCCGCAGATTTCTTCGCTCGACGGAGAAACTTCATAGAATCAGCCTGAGAAGACATCTCTGCAGAAACGAAACAAAGAGGTTATCAAACAGAAAGATCAAAACAAAGTCAAAATATGAAAATGAAATCTCAAAAAGAGGTCGGGAGCTACCTAACTCGGAACGGAGAAGGCTTGGATCTCCCAACATTTTCTCGTATCCAAGTAAGGTGCCCGACCCCATAGACTACTCAACACACCAACGAAAGCCTGTTCCACCTCATCTAGACTCTCGAAAGTGTACTTAACCGACACCACACTCTCTTGCCAACAAAGAGGAAACGAAGGCTCCCCACTCTCATCTAAGAAAAAAGGTCGGACATCTCCAACAGCCCGGACTTTGAAGTAATAGTTTTGAAATCGTGAAACGACTCATCATACAAAGTGCAAAATTTCCTACCCTGGTTAGCCCTAAACGAAACCCAGGACACCTTCCCAGCACCCGACCCCGGCTTCGTCAGTACAAACAGATAAGAAAAAAGAGAAACAGAAGGGGAGACGCCTAAAATCTGACACAAAAGTTGGAAAAGCTTTAAAAACGCCCAAGAGTTCGGATGGAGTTGTGTAGGGGCAAGGTTACAAGACCAAAGGACCTCGGATTCCAGGTCGGTGAAAGGAAGACGGACACCTAGCTTGGAGAAGAAACAATCATAAGCATAGAAGAAAGTTTCTCGGAACTCTCTAACGGCGGAAAACATACCCTCTCCTCGGACTCCGGGGCTGCTAACTCGTAATCCCGCTCAGACTCCCTGTTCTCACAAATACTACACTCCCTACGGAACCTAATCAGATACTCAGAATCTACAACAGACGGGACCCTTAAAGGAGCAGGATCTACCCAACCTAGACCACTCGGAATCTTGGTCGACATTGCTTGAAACACCTTTCGAGACATAAAAAATCTTGCCTACAAAGAAAGAATACAACAGCAAGACAAAATCACACAAAGGCAGAAAAACCAAATTCAACAAAAACAAAAGAAAGCAAAGTTCTTTTACAAACAAGAAGGCAGCAACTCGAATAACAAAAATGGATCGGAGAAAAGAGTCCCCCCACACACACGTACAAAGCAATAGCGGCGCCTCTTTTCGGGGCAACCCGGGCATAGAAGATATCAGAAAAAGAAGCGTACAAAGCGAAAAAAGCAAACCTGGAAAAGAAGAAAGCGACGAGCTCCGACGAAAGGAAAAACGGCGGCGCAGAAAAGAACTCTGAAAAAACGCACAAAAAATGGAAGACGAAGAACAGAGAGAAAGAAGAGAAGATGCTCGAAAAGAAGTGATGAATAAACAAAGAAAAATGAAGAAAGGGGCAAATAAATAAAGCCTCCACAGAGCGCCGCACGGAAATCGAGGAAGAAACGGTAACAAGCAATAAATGCTGAAACGACCGTTTTCAAATTTTGAAAAAACTACTATGCCCGAGCTCGACCTTCCGAAAAAAGACGAACTCGGGCAGGGGCACTGTTCATACCCTGACCGAGCTCTCCAAACTCGGTAAAGCTGATAGAAGGCCCGACCTCGACCCAAGGCCCACGTTCGAGGTCGGACCTCGGACAAACAGGCCAAAGAAAGGCCCACCAGAAGGAACTAAGCCCAAAACCTAAAGGCCGAAAGGGCCTGGGAAAGGCGGTTCCGCAAAGATAGAGATGAATCTCCCAAAAGATAAGATAAGATAAGAATATCTTATCCAGGGACGATCGCAGCCAACTACTATAAATACACTGGAGCACCCAGGTATAAGGCATACTCTAATTCTACTTGATATCTGCTTGGACCCATGCTAACTTAAGCATCGGAGTGTCATTGCAGGTACAACCCCCCGCCGTTCAGCACAACCAGCTCGGGTCACAGACCCCCCACCTCGGGCCTTGCCAGAAGACCGAGCTACACGTTTCAGGTAACCCTCGGAACACTATCTAAATTCTGAGTTCCTATGGATGCCAATCATTCTGAATTTCAAAGGATAAAGTGAGATGCCAAAACTGTTCAGAAGCAAAAAGCTACTAGTCCCGCTCATCTAATTAGAATCTGAGCTTCACTTGAAACTCTGAGATATTATTGTTCCTTAATTTCTTTTCATCCTATTTTATTTATCTAGTTGCTTGGGGACAAGCAACAGTTTAAGTTTGGTATTGTGATGAGCGGATATTTTATACGCTTTTTAGGGGTAATTTCATGTAGATTTTAGTATGTTTCAATTAGTTTTTAATAGAATTTTATTAGTTTTTAGGCAAAAATCATATTTCTGGACTTTACTATGAGTTTGTGTATTTTTCTATAATTTCAGGTAATTTCTGGCTGAAATTGAGGGAGCTGAGCAAAAATCTGGTTTAGGCTGAAAAAGGACTGCTGATGCTATTGGATCCTGACCTCCCTGCACGCGGAATGGATTTTTTGGAGCTACAGGAGTCCAATTGACGCGCTCTTAATTGGGTTGGAAAGTAGACATCCAGGGCTTTCCAGCAATATATAATAGTCCATACTTTACGCGAAGATAGACGACGTAAACTGGCATTTAACGCCAGTTCCATGTTGCAGTCTGGCGTCCAGCGCCAGAAACAGGCTACAAGTTGGAGTTCAGTGCCCAAAACACGTTACAACCTGGCGTTCAACTCCAGAAATAGCCCAAGCACGTGAGAAGCTTTAGTCTCAGCCCCAATACACACCAAGTGGGCCCCAGAAGTGGATTTCTGCACCAATTATCTTAGTTTACTTATTTTCTCTAAACCTAGGCTACTAGTTTACTATTTAAACAACTTTTAGAGAATTATTTTGTACCTCATGACATTTTCAGATCTGAATTACATACTTTTTGACGGCATGAGTCTCTAAACTCCATTGTTGGGGGTGAGGAGCTCTGCAGCGTCTCGATGAATTAATACAATTACTTTGTTTTCCATTCAAACACGCTTGTTCTTATCTAAGATGTTCATTCGCGCTTAATTATGGAGAAGGTGATGATCCGTGACACTCATCACCTTCCTCAATCCATGAACGTGTGCCTGACAACCACCTCCGTTCTACATCAGATTGAATGAGTATCTCTTAGATTCTTTAATCAGAATCTTCGTGGTATAAGCCGGATTGATGGCGGCATTCATGAGAGTCCGGAAAGTCTAAACCTTGTCCGTGGTATTTCGAGTAGGATTCTGGGATTGAATGACTGTGACGAGCTTCAAACTCCTGAAGGCTAGGCGTTAGTGACAGACGCAAAAGAATCAATGGATTCTATTCCAACCTGATTGAGAACCGACAGATGATTAGCCGTGCTGTGACAGAGCATAGGAACATTTTCACTGAGAGGATGGGAGGTAGCCATTGACAACGGTGACACCCTACATAGAGCTTGCGTGTGGGAAGAGGACTTCAAGGAAAAGTAGAAATTCAAAGGATAAAGCATCTCCAAAACTCCAACATATTCCCAATTACTGCACAACAAGTAACAATTATTTATTTTATGCCCTTTTTACTTTATACGAGGCTAAAGAATCCTATTAGTATCCGGACTAAGATTAATAAAGTAAACATAGCTTGCTTCAAACCAATAATCTCCGTGGGATCGACCCTTACTCACGTAAGGTATTACTTGGACGACCCAGTGCACTTGCTGGTTAGTTGTACGGATTGCAAATTCGTGCACCATGTAACAAGCTTCGTTTCTTTATTTGTGCTTGACACATTATTCACTTTAGACACATGGCTCACATGCCTTCTTAGAACATTGATGCCCAGCACTTCTTTGGGTTACTAAATGTCTTGTAGTTAGGTTGCTCTTGATGGTGGATTTTCAGTTGATAATCCCGGGTTAGTTAACCCAAGTTACCAAGTGTTAATGCACTCTAAAGAACTTAATAATCCAAGCAGATCCTAATACAAAGACACCACAGGCATATATGATGACAAGTCATCATATACCCATTTTTCAAGCTAATTTCACTTGTTTTGTTAGCATTTATGCACTTTCTTGCATCCTAAGTTAGTGATTTGGAGTGAAAATGCATAACTTCTCTAAATCAAGCAACCACTATGAAATTAATGATAAATCATGAGGTTTAAGCTAATTTTAATTGCATTTTAATTGATTTATAAGCCTCTTGAATTTAGTGATGCTTTGAGTGGTTGTTTTGGTTTATTGTAGGTGAAGAAAAGAAAAGAAAATGGAAAGCGTGGCATAAAAAGTGTAGCCAAAGAAAGAAAAGCGTGGCCGAATCAAGAGGAGGCGTGCCACATTATAATGGGGAAGCAACCTTGCCCTCCACAAGGGCAGAATGCCCTCTAGGAGGGCAGCATCAAGTAACCAAACCAAGACAAGGCAACCTTGCCCTGCCCACTCCAAGGGCAGAGCACAAAATGGTGCCTTGGAGCCAAGAGAAGCAAACTCTGCCCTGCCCTTGTGGAGAGCAGGATCGGGCACCTCAAGGAAAGAAATCCAAGGAAAAATAGCTCCCATGCATGCCACAAGGTTCGAACCAAGAACCATGAGGAAGCCAAGCCTTGAGACACACTAGCGTGCCAAGAAACCAAGAAAATAATTAGCGTGCATGCCTCCGCCCAGTTTCGAACACGGGCCATGAAGGAAGGATCATTGCCCTGCCCTTGGCGCGGGCAGGGCAGAATCATGAGTGTGCGCACCATTTCTCAACCTGGCGCACGCTCAACGCTCCCTGGCGCATCAACCCATTCCTGCCCTGCCCTTGGCGCGGGCAGGGAGCATCCACGCGTCAACTTGCTTCGCGCGCACGCGCGCTCCTCAAATCTGGCATCATCCACGCATCAACGTGCAGCACGCGCACGCGCGCCTCTCAATCCTGGCAGCACCAAGCGCACGCACGCATCACGTTCTGGCGCAGCAGCTTTCCCGCCCTGCCCTTGGCGCGGGCAGGGCAGCCTCTGGCGCATCATGGCCGCACCAATTGCTAGCCCAAGCATCAATTTTCTGCCCTGCCCACCACAAGGGCAGGGCAGCCTCCTGGGAGTGGATTTTTTGGGCCAAAATTCAAATTAAAAATTAATTTGAATTCATTTCTTCACCAATCCAAAAGCCCATCCAAATCCCAAAATCCAAGAATAGAAAGTGTATAAATAGTAGTTAGTTTGATGTAATTAGAAACCCTTTTAGCTACTTTTATGCTCACTTTTGAATTTTTACTTTTACCTTGGCTTTAGAATTTTCACTTTCACATTCCTTTGGAGCTTTGACTCTCTTGGAATTGTTCTTGAGAGAATTGGCCGAGACTTCAGAGGATCAAGGGAGAATTGATTGATCTCCTTCCTCAATTCCCTTGGGCAATTCTACTATTCTGTCTTCTGAGTTGTGGATGTGTGAAATTGGGGAAATTCTGTCCCAATTCCCATTCTAGCTCTGTTTAAATTTGTTTGCTGCATAATTCACTTTCAATTCTGTTCTTCTATTGCTTCTTCTTTCATTTTCTGTCAATTGCTTAGCAACTTCAGATCTGGGAAGGAAATTGGGTTTTAGGCTCTGCTACCTAAGCCCTTGGGATCCTGAGGTCACTTTTGGTTCTTCTGTGAACCTTTACTGCACTTTCATTTCCTTGCTGTTTAGATTTCTGTTTGCATCCAATTCAATTTCTGCTACCTTCATTACTGCAATTTACTTTTCCTTTGTTTAGATCTTGCAATCCCACTCCTTAATTCCCTTTTATCTTCTAGCAATTTATCTTTCTTGCCATTTAAGCTACTGCAATTTACCTTTCTTGCACTTTAAGTTTCAGTCATTTAATTTCTTGTTCCTTAAGTTTCTGCACTTTTACAATTCTGTTCTTAAATTTACTGCCCATTTCCCTTTCCCCCTTTACATTTACTGTCATTTACTTTCTGTTAAACACAAATCACTCAACCAACACTTGATTTGCTTGACTAAACCACCCACTAAACTAAAATTGCTCAATCCTTCAATCCCTGTGGGATCGACCTCACTCTTGTGAGTTATTATTACTTGATGCGACCCGGTACACTTGCCGGTGAGTTTTGTGTTGGATCGTTTTCCACACATCAAGTTTTTGGCGCCGTTGCCGGGGATTGAAATAGATTGACAATGATTAAGTGAAGTGGAGGTCTAGATTAAGCACTTTTTCTTTTCTGTTATTCTAACTCCTACTAATACACTAACTGTTTGAATTTTTGCTTAAACTAACCAAAACCTCATTCTAGCAATAGATTGAAGTTTTGTTAACTCTCTGGGTTTGTGTGTTTGTTGCTGTGTGTTTGTATGTCAGGTATAGGGAGATCCTCTCCTATCATTTCTGAAATTGATCCAAGGACTCTTCGGAGAATAAGAAGAGCAGAAAGAGGGAAGAATATTGTTGGAGAAGAAGAAGAATCTGAGGAGGAATTCCAAGATATGGAAGGAGATACCAGTCAGCCAGGAGGAGGAGCCAACAATGACCAACAGAGAAGAGTCTTGGCTTCATACACATTTGCTAATGCCAAACATTGTGGGAGTAGCATTCTTCCTCCCAATGTCAATGCCAACAACTTTGAACTCAAGCCACAACTCATAACTCTGGTGCAAAACAATTGTTCTTTCGGAGGAGGACCTTTGGAGGATCCAAACCAATATTTGTCCACCTTTTTGAGAATCTGTGATACAGTGAAGACAAATGGTGTACCTCCTGATAGCTATAAGTTGCTTCTCTTCCCATTCTCTCTTAGAGATAAGCAACTCAATGGCTAGAGACCTTTCCAAAAGAAAGCATCAACACTTGGGATGACTTGGTGAGCAAGTTCCTTGCCAAATTCTATCCACCTCAAAGAGTCCTAAGGTTGAAGACAGAGGTTCAAACCTTCACTCAATTGGAGGCCGAGAGCTTATATGAAGCATGGGAGAGATACAAGGCTCTATTGAGGAAGTGTCCACCAGAGATGTTCACTGAGTGGGACAAGCTACAAAACTTCTATGAAGGCCTTACTCTTAAAGCTCAAGAGGCTCTTGATCACTCTGCCGGAGGCTCTCTACAACTCATGAAAACCACAGAGGAAGCTCGAAACCTCATTGATATGGTGGCCAACAACCAATATTTCTTTGCTCATCAAAGACAACGCCAACCATCATAAAGAAGAGGAGTCATGGAGTTGGAAGGAGTTGATTCAATCTTAGCTCAAAACAAGATGATGCAGCAGCAAATCCAACAATAATTTGAGCAAATGGCTAAGAGGATTGATGGCTTGCAAGTGGCAGCAGTGAGCACCACAAGCCAACCTCCAAACACTTGGGTACAAAGTGAAGAAACTCAAGAGGAGCAACAACAAGAGCAGGTTCAATACTTGCACAACCAGAATCAGGGAACAAATGAAGTTTATGGAGAGACTTACAATCCATCTTGGAAGAATCATCCAAACCTCAGATGGGGAGACAATCACAATCAAAACCAACAACCATGGCAAAGAAACACAGGCCAAAACAATTGGAAAAACACAAACCACAACCCCCAGCCAACCACTAACCAAAATTCATACAGAAAACCACAAAACAACTACCCAAATTCTAACCAATACCCACCCAATAACCACCCAACTAACCAAAACACTTATCCTCACCCATCAACACCCCAAAATCAACCCACCTCACAAGACTCACAGAGAATCACCCATCTAGAACAGCTCATGGAAAAACTGATGAAAAGCCAAGAACTAACCACCAAGAATCAAGAAGCTACCATGAAGAACTTAGAGAGGCAAATTGGCCAAATCTCTAAGAAGATCTCTGTTGAGAAACCATCAAGTTCACTACCTAGTGATACCATTCCCAACCCAAAGGAAGAATGCAAGGTGGTGCAACTGAGAAGTGGAAGGGTGTTAACAGATGGCAACCAAGGAGCAACCAAAGAGCTCATGGAAGATATCACTGAGCCAACAAAGAAGGATGAAGCCATTAACAAGGATAAGATAAGCAAGAATGCTCCAGAAAAACTCACAGAAGAAGATAACAAGCCACAGAATCTGAAGAAAGGAAAGAAGATCATGGAGGAACCCATTCCAGAACAGCATCAAGTGGTGAAGAGCTCAACACCACCACTACCTTATCCACAAAGATTCCACAAGGAAACAAAGGACCTTCACTTCCACAAATTTCTTGAGACTTTCAAGAAATTGGAAATCAACATACCTTTGGCAGAGGCTTTAGAGCAAATGCCCCTGTATGCTAAGTTTCTAAAAGAGCTCATCAACAAGAAAAGAAGTTGGAATGAGAAGGAATTCATGATGCTTAGCGAAGAGTGTAGTGCACTCATCAAAAAGGGACTTCCTCCCAAGCTTGAAGATCCTGGAGGATTCTTCCTACCATGCACTATTGGGAACCTGTTTATCAACAAGGGGATGTGCGATCTAGGAGCAAGCATAAATCTAATCTCATATTCTCTAGTGAAAAAGCTTGGCATAGAGGAAGTAAAACCAACAGAGATGTCTTTGGAATTGGTGGATCAATCAATAGTCTATCCTAAGGGGCTAATTGAGAACCTTTTAGTTAAGGTTGGCAAGTTCATCTATCCGGCAGACTTTGTAATCCTAGGTTCTTCAGAAAATGGAAATGACTCCATAATACTTGGTCGACCATTTTTAGCCACTGATAGAGCCATTGTGGACATTGAGCAAGGAGAGTTAACTCTGAGGATGCATGAGGAGAGCATCATCCTGAAAGTCTTTCCAGAAGAACAAAAAGATGAAGAAACAGGCAAAATGAGTGATGATTCCCTTCCAAAGCAATCAACTGAAAAGGAATTGGAACAGAAAAACAAACAGATGCAAGAAGAAAAGGGGATTCACAAGGAAGCAGGGGTGATCAGCAGAAAGGAAGGCATCACAACTCAAGTAACTGCCAAGAAGGAAAGATCAACAAGCGAGAAAAAGGTGAAGAATAAGAAAAAGGCTCACAAAGGGTGGAAGAACAAGAAAATCCCAACTGAAGGATTTTCTAAGGGTGATAAGGTGCAATTAATATACCAACAGCAGGGAGCAGAAGATTATTACACTGTCAACCAAATTCTTTCTTTTGAGCATGTGGAGATTGAACATCAAAGCACTCAGAGAAAGCTGACAGTGAGGGGTGACAAGTTGAGACACCACCAATATCAACCACCCTAAAGGGAGGTCAAGGTCAAGCTAATGACAATAAAAGAGCGCTTGTTGGGAGGCAACCCAACCTGAGGTAGTTTCTTTTCATAACTTTTCAATAAAAATGTTGAGTAATTGGTATGGATTGCAAGGAGCTAAGTTTGGTGTTGCACACCAAAACAATTTGAGGAAGAATGAAAACTTCTAAGTTTGGTGTTCCACCAAAAATATCATCTAATACATTCTCACCTCTTGCATGATTCTAACTCCAAGCAATCAACCACATTACTCAACTGTTAAATTGTTTTCTAGCTTTAATTCCATTAACCTTTAGCAAGGATACATGGTTTCAAATATGGTTAACTTTGTACATCTGAGACAGTGGCAAAACAATTAAGTTTGGTGTTCACACACCAAAACAAATCCTGAAACCACACTCAGTTATGCTTACTAACCATATGATCAAGGGCTTGAGAAGCAAGCAACTTTGAGGATTATGCAGGACATGAATCAATAATTGAAGACACTATGCATTTTGACTCAAAAGGGAACATAGCAGAAAGAAAAATCAAAAGGCTGCAACTACAAAGGTTGTATCTGAACTTAATCCTTGCTGCTGTGTATTGTTTCGAACATAGAAACCATTGTATGCCTTGCTAAAGAGTTTATCTAGTTGCAAGTGAAATTGTTTGGAAAAATGATGAGTCTGCATAATGCTTGTATCCATCACTTAGCTTGAAAATTGCTTTGTTTCCCATATGCTTGAATAAAAGAGTTTGGTTTGAATTGAAAAGTAAAATATCCAATGTTGCATGAGTATGAATGGAAGTTGGTGGTGGCACATGTGTTTGATTAAATGCATAACTCATGAGATAAGTGTTGCATAATATCATTCTCATTCAATTGTGAGTTAGCTTGCTGTTACATAGACCTTTATCAATAATGAAGCACCCTTGGTAACAAAAACAGAAAGAAAAGGAAGAAAGAAAAAGCCAAAATGGCAAGAAAAACAAAGAATAAAGGTTGGACACCAATGGTTTGGACCCTAGGACAAATGCCTGTGGTGTTCTTGTACTGAGATCTGCTTGGACGAGTAAATTCTAAGGGGTATTTTGAAACCCGGTCACTTAGATCAACTGATTTGGGATGGCCAATTGAAAATCCACAATAAAGAGCAACTTAGATACAAAGCACTTAGTGATCCAAAGAGATGCTGGGCATCAATGATCCTAGGAAGAATTAGTGAGCTAAGTGTCTGTGGTGGAAAGATGTTGAGCAAAATAAAAGAAAATGAAGCCAAAGGCTAAGCTGCAACATTTAACACCAAACCTCTAAAAAAATAAAAAGCTTGTTAAAGCATCATAAGCCAAAAAGAAGTTAGCAAGGGAGTGATCAAAAGGAGAGTCTTATAACAGCAAGTTTAGCAAACCTTGGATGCAAAGTGTGTATTATGCAGCAGCAACAATAAGTGAGTATCATTGTCTGCATCAAATGCCCCATAAATTGAAGTTCTTCTATCTGCATAATAAGGATTTGTGTTCTTTTCTTATTCATATCATTTACTCTTAGTTTTGATGCTTGCTTGGGGACAAGCAAGGTTTAAGTTTGGTGTTGTGATGACAAGTCATCATATACCCATTTTTCAAGCTAATTTCACTTGTTTTGTTAGCATTTATGCACTTTCTTGCATCCTAAGTTAGTGATTTGGAGTGAAAATGCATAACTTCTCTAAATCAAGCAACCACTATGAAATTAATGATAAATCATGAGGTTTAAGCTAATTTTAATTGCATTTTAATTGATTTATAAGCCTCTTGAATTTAGTGATGCTTTGAGTGGTTGTTTTGGTTTATTGTAGGTGAAGAAAAGAAAAGAAAATGGAAAGCGTGGCATAAAAAGTGTAGCCAAAGAAAGAAAAGCGTGGCCGAATCAAGAGGAGGCGTGCCGCATTATAATGGGGAAGCAACCTTGCCCTCCACAAGGGCAGAATGCCCTCTAGGAGGGCAGCATCAAGTAACCAAACCAAGACAAGGCAACCTTGCCCTGCCCACTCCAAGGGCAGAGCACAAAATGGTGCCTTGGAGCCAAGAGAAGCAAACTCTGCCCTGCCCTTGTGGAGAGCAGGATCGGGCACCTCAAGGAAAGAAATCCAAGGAAAAATAGCTCCCATGCATGCCACAAGGTTCGAACCAAGAACCATGAGGAAGCCAAGCCTTGAGACACACTAGCGTGCCAAGAAACCAAGAAAATAATTAGCGTGCATGCCTCCGCCCAGTTTCGAACACGGGCCATGAAGGAAGGATCATTGCCCTGCCCTTGGCGCGGGCAGGGCAGAATCATGAGTGTGCGCACCATTTCTCAACCTGGCGCACGCTCAACGCTCCCTGGCGCATCAACCCATTCCTGCCCTGCCCTTGGCGCGGGCAGGGAGCATCCACGCGTCAACTTGCTTCGCGCGCACGCGCGCTCCTCAAATCTGGCATCATCCACGCATCAACGTGCAGCACGCGCACGCGCGCCTCTCAATCCTGGCAGCACCAAGCGCACGCACGCATCACGTTCTGGCGCAGCAGCTTTCCCGCCCTGCCCTTGGCGCGGGCAGGGCAGCCTCTGGCGCATCATGGCCGCACCAATTGCTAGCCCAAGCATCAATTTTCTGCCCTGCCCACCACAAGGGCAGGGCAGCCTCCTGGGAGTGGATTTTTTGGGCCAAAATTCAAATTAAAAATTAATTTGAATTCATTTCTTCACCAATCCAAAAGCCCATCCAAATCCCAAAATCCAAGAATAGAAAGTGTATAAATAGTAGTTAGTTTGATGTAATTAGAAACCCTTTTAGCTACTTTTATGCTCACTTTTGAATTTTTACTTTTACCTTGGCTTTAGAATTTTCACTTTCACATTCCTTTGGAGCTTTGACTCTCTTGGAATTGTTCTTGAGAGAATTGGCCGAGACTTCAGAGGATCAAGGGAGAATTGATTGATCTCCTTCCTCAATTCCCTTGGGCAATTCTACTCTTCTGTCTTCTGAGTTGTGGATGTGTGAAATTGGGGAAATTCTGTCCCAATTCCCATTCTAGCTCTGTTTAAATTTGTTTGCTGCATAATTCACTTTCAATTCTGTTCTTCTATTGCTTCTTCTTTCATTTTCTGTCAATTGCTTAGCAACTTCAGATCTGGGAAGGAAATTGGGTTTTAGGCTCTGCTACCTAAGCCCTTGGGATCCTGAGGTCACTTTTGGTTCTTCTGTGAACCTTTACTGCACTTTCATTTCCTTGCTGTTTAGATTTCTGTTTGCATCCAATTCAATTTCTGCTACCTTCATTACTGCAATTTACTTTTCCTTTGTTTAGATCTTGCAATCCCACTCCTTAATTCCCTTTTATCTTCTAGCAATTTATCTTTCTTGCCATTTAAGCTACTGCAATTTACCTTTCTTGCACTTTAAGTTTCAGTCATTTAATTTCTTGTTCCTTAAGTTTCTGCACTTTTACAATTCTGTTCTTAAATTTACTGCCCATTTCCCTTTCCCCCTTTACATTTACTGTCATTTACTTTCTGTTAAACACAAATCACTCAACCAACACTTGATTTGCTTGACTAAACCACCCACTAAACTAAAATTGCTCAATCCTTCAATCCCTGTGGGATCGACCTCACTCTTGTGAGTTATTATTACTTGATGCGACCCGGTACACTTGCCGGTGAGTTTTGTGTTGGATCGTTTTCCACACATCAATATACTCTAAGGTTCAAGCTATTGGTGTCTAGCTTTATTTCTTATTTCTTTTGTTCTTGTTGCTGCCATTTTTGGCTTTTCTCATTCAATTTTTCTTTTCTTTTCAGCCAAGGACTTTTTATTTACTTGAGATTCATAGACAGTGAGTTACTTTCTACTTAAAAAGAAAGCATTCTATTCCTTTTATTCACTAAAAGTGAGTCACTCCACACAATCACACATACATACCTCCACTTACTATTATTTGACTCTTAGCTAACAATAAGCCATATTACTTCATGTTTCAAACATTTCTTTTATTGAATTGAAAAGGCTTAGGGAACAGAGCATGCATTAGTTAAGTGAAAGTAAACACACAAGCACACACTTAGACTAGCTCACTTATTGCAGAGACTAATTCCTCTTGTATTTAAAGAACACATTAGCAAGACATACTAGAACTCCTAGATTAAAGTATTTCTCAATGGCAAGAATCAAGTGTAAATACAACCTGTTGGTTTGCAGCCCCTTTTGAGTCAAAATGCACAATGTCTTCAAACGGTGGCTAATTGCCTGCATACTCATCGAAAGTTGCTTGCTTCTCAAGCCCTTAGGTAGCTGGTTAGTATGCAAAGATTGGTTATGGTCTCTTGAACTTACTTTGGTGTGTGAACACCAAACTTAGTCCCTTGCCACTGTTTCCCATGCCTCAGATTAACCATATGTGGAATCCTTTTTGTCTTTGCTAAAAGTAATAAAACTAAAGACTAGAAAACAGACAATGGCTGGATAGTTTATCTGATTGCTAGCAAATCTTTATGCAAGGAGTTAGAATGTGCTTTTAAATGAGATTTTGGTGGGACACCAAACATAAAATCTTTCATTCTTACTTAAATCGTTTTGGTGTGCAACACCAAACTTAGCTCCTTGCAATGCATATAAAACTACTCAACCTTTTTATTGAAATAGTTAGGAAAGAAAACTACCTCAGGTTGGGTTACCTCCCAACAAGCGCTCTTTTAATGTCACTAGCTTGACATTCTTCATTTTTGCCTCAGGGGTGTTGTAAGCTCTGAACCTCCTTTTCCTTGTCCCAATGTCCTCCTAAGTATAGCTTTGCTCTGTGACCATTTGCTGTGAATTGACTCTTTGTTGCTTCATCCAGCAATTCAATACTCCCATAAGGGAAAACCTTGGTTACCAAATATGGACCAGTCCACTTAGATTTAAGCTTGCCAGGAAATATCTTGAGCCTGGAGTTGTACAAAAGTACTTGCTGCCCAGGTTTGAATTCTTTCTTCATGACCTTCTTGTCATGCCACCTCTTGGCTTTTTCCTTATATATCTTGGCACTTTCATATGCTTCTAATCTAAATTCATCCAGCTCATTTAACTACAACAACCTTTTCTCACCTGCTGCTTCAGAGTCAAGGTTTAGGAGTTTAGTAGCCCAAAAAGCTTTGTGTTCAAGCTCCACAGGTAGGTGACATGATTTGCCATATAGTAGCTGAAAAGGTGACTTCCCAATGGGAGTTTTGAAAGCTGTCCTGTATGCCCAGAGTGCATCCTCCAGCTTCCGAGCCCAATCTTTTCTTGAACTTCCTACTGTCTTTTCTAAGATCTTCTTCAGTTACCGATTTGCTAATTCAGCCTGTCCATTGGTCTGGGGGTGATATGGCGTAGCTACTTTATGAATCACTCCATATTTATGGAGGAGCTTCTCCATCTGTTTGTTGCAAAAATGGCTACCACCGTCACTCACAAGACCCTTGGGAACTCCATATCTAGTGAAAATGTGCTTCTTAAGGAATTGAAGGACAATCTGTGCATCACATGTAGTTGTGGCTATAGCTTCCACCCACTTTGAGACGTATTCTACTGCCACCAAAATATATCTGAAAGAATAGGAAGGGGGGAAAGGTCCCATGAAATCAATTCTCCATAAATCAAATAATTCCACTTCCAGAATGAAGTTTTGAGGCATCTCATTCCTTCTCGTCAAGCCTCCTGTTCTCTGGCATTCGTTGCACTGGTGGACAAATTCTCTAGCATCCTTGAAGATAGTTGGCCAATAGAACCCACTCTGTAATATCTTTGCAGCTGTTCTTTCTGGGCCAAAATGTCCACCATAGGCTGAGCCATGACAATGCCACAATATATTTCTTGTTTCACTCTCAGGAACACATCGCCTAATTACTCCATCAGAACATCTCTTGAACAGGAAAGGTTCATCCCACAAGAACTTCCTTGCTTCACTGATTAACTTCTTCACTTGTTGCTTAGATAATTCTTGAGGTATCTTCTTTCCTACTTTGTAGTTTGCTATGTCAGCAAACCAAGGTGCTTGTTGAATCTGTAGCAGATGTTCGTCTGGGAAGTTTTCATTCACTGGCTGTGAGGCTTCTTGAATTGTTTCTTGTGGTAATCTTGATAAGTGATCAGCAACTTTGTTTTCAGTGCCCTTCCTGTCCTTTATTTCAATATCAAATTCTTGTAAGAGTAATATCCACCTGATAAGTCTTGGTTTAGCATCCTGTTTTGACATTAAATACTTAATGGCAGCATGATCAGTATAAACCACGATTTTGGATCCTATCAAGTATGATCTAAACTTATCAAATGCATACACTACAGCTAACAATTCCTTTTCTGTTGTGGTGTAATTTTTTTGAGCCTCATTCAATACTTTACTTGCATAATATATAACATGATGCAAGTTTCCCTTCTTTTGTCCAAGCACAGCACCAATTGCAATGTTACTTGCATCACACATGAGTTCAAAAGGTAGTTCCCAATCTGGGGGTGTGATAATTGGTGCTGTTGTGAGTCTGTTTTTTAAAGTTTCAAAGGAATGCTGGCAATTTTCATCAAAAACAAAAGGAGCATCAATCATAAGCAGATTACTCAAAGGTTTAGCTATTTTAGAAAAATCCTTGATAAACCTTCTATAAAATCCTGCATGCCCCAAGAAACTTCTAACAGATTTCACATTAGTTGGTGGGGGAAGCTTTTCTATGATTTCTACTTTTGCCTTATCAACTTCTATCCCTTTTCTTGAAACTTTGTGACCAAGAACAATCCCCTCTCGTACCATGAAATGGCATTTTTCCCAATTCAAAACCAAATTAGTTTCTTGGCACCGTTTCAAGACAAGAGTTAGATGTTGCAAGCAATCATTGAAATTGTCACCAAAAACAGAAAAGTCATCCATGAAGACTTCTAAGAACTTTTCGACCATATCTGAAAAAATTGCAAGCATACACCTTTGAAAAGTGGCTGGGGCATTGCATAACCCGAATGGCATTCTTCTATAGGCAAAAACTCCAAATGGGCATGTAAAAGAGGTCTTTTCCTGGTCTTTTGGATCCACCACTATCTGATTATATCCGGAGTAGCCGTCAAGGAAGCAATAGTAAGCATGGCCAGCTAATCTTTCAAGCATCTGATCAATAAAGGGAAGAGGGAAATGGTCTTTACGGGTGGCATCATTTAGCCTCCTGTAGTCAATGCACATCCTCCATCCTGTTACAGTTCTTGTGGGAATAAGTTCATTCTTCTCATTAACGATGACTGTCATCCCACCCTTCTTTGGTACTACTTGGACTGGACTTATCCATGAGCTGTCAGAGATGGGATAGATTATCCCTGCATTCCACAACTTCACCACTTCCTTTTGGATGACTTCTTTCATAGTGGGATTTAACCTTCTCTGGGGTTGAATCACTGGTTTGGAGTTGTCCTCCATGAGGATTTTATGCATACACATTGCTGGGCTAATGCCTTTCAGATCATCAATGGTCCATCCTAGTGCATCCTTGTGGGCCTTGAGTACCTCAATAAGTTCTTCTTCTTCCCTTTTTGTTAGGGATGAATTGATGATCACAGGAAAACTCTCTGATGTGCCAAGGAATGCATACTTGAGATGGGTGGGTAATGGCTTCAGCTCTTGTTTTTGCACTTCTTCTTTTGTATTTTTGTCAGTGGAGATCTCAGCTGCCTGTTCCTTTGTTATCTCTTGACCACTTTCCTCTTCTTGTTCATGCGGGTTGGCTTCCAACATTTCTTCTACCAAGCTTTCTATCATGTCCACCCTTAAGTAGTCTTCTTGTTCGGGGGGGTGCTGCATTGACTTGAAGACATTTATGACCATTTGCTCATTGTTACTCTGAAGATCATTTCCCCTTTTTCCACATCAATTATAGCTCTTGCGGTTGCTAAAAATGGTCTTCCCAAGATGATTGAGTTGTTTCCTTCCTCTTCGGTATCTAAAATTACAAAATCTGCAGGGAAAATAAACTCCCCAACCTTTACTAGCAGATTTTCCACAATTCCGTTGGGTGTCTTGATTGATCTGTCAGCCATGACTAGTGACATCCTGGTGGGTTTGAGTTCTTCTATAGCAAGCTTCCTCATCATAGACAAGGGCATCAGGTTGATACTGGCTCCAAGATCACAAAGGGCCTTGTCTAGTGTCATTTTGCCTATGGTGCAGGTAACTACAAAACTCCCTGGGTCTTTGAGCTTTGGTGGAATCCCTTTTTGAAGTACCGCGCTACATTCTTCAGTGAGAAGTACAGTCTCTTTCTCCAGCCAGCTTCTTTTCTTGTTGATTAGTTCCTTCAAGAACTTGGCATATAAGGGCATCTGTTCCAATGCCTCACCCAGGGGATGTTGATTTCCAACTTCTTGAAAGTTTCCAGGAATTTACGGAAGTGTTGATCTTTGGTTTCTCTATTGAACCTCTGTGGATATGGCAGTGGAGGGATGAGGTTCTTCTCCTTTTTCTGTTGTCCTTGAATTGCTTCTTCTTCTTTCTTATGTGTATTGATTGGCTGGCCTTCTTCTCCTTTGGGGTTCTCCATGTTCTTGTTTGGCACCATATCTTGATCATTGGCTTCCTCTGCAATTGTTGGCTTTTTGCTGCTCTCTACTTGTTTCCTTGTAGTGTCATTGTTGCTCACCAATATTCTCCCGCTCCTTAACTGTATCGCCTTACACTCTTCTTTAGGATTTGGAATTGTGTCACTTGGCAGGGAACTTGATGGTCTCTCTGTTGCAAAGTGTTTAGAGAGCTGGCCTATTTGTCTTTCCATGTTCTTGATGGAGGCTTCTTGATTTTTGGCCGTCATTTCTTGATGTTTCCACAGCTTGTCTATCAAGGTTTCCAGGTTAGTGATTCTTTGAGATTCTGGAGATGCTTGTGGTTGGTTGTGAGATGTGGGTGGTTGATGATAGGTATTTTGGTTGATGGATTGGTTATTGGTTGGATAATGGTTAGAGTTGGGGTAGATGTTTTGTGGTTTTCTGAATGAATTTTGGTTGTTGTTTTGCTGGTTGTTCCTTGGGTTATTTTGGGTTGTGTTTCTTTGCCATGACTGTTGGTTATGGTTATGGTTATCTCCCCATCTAAGGTTGGGGTGGTTCTTCCAGGAAGGGTTGTAGGTCTCACCATAAACTTCATTCTGTCCAGAATTTTGGTTATGCATGTATTGCACTTGCTCCTGTTGTTGCTCTTCTTGGCTTTCTTCATTCTGCACCCATACAGTTGATGGTTGGCTTGTGTTCACAGCTGCTACTTGAAGGCTATCAATTCTTTTGGCCATTTGTTCAAACTGTTGTTGAATTTGTTGTTGCATCATCTTGTTTTGAGCCAAAATGGAGTCCACTCCTTCCAGTTCTAATACCCCCTTTCTCTGTGATGGTTGGCGGGTTCTTTGATGAGCAAAGAAGTATTGATTATTGGCCACCATGTCCACAAGATTCTGGGCTTCTTCAGCAGTTTTCATCAGTTGTAATGAACCTCCAGCAGAGTGATCTAACGCCTCTTGAGATTTTAATGTCAAGCCCTCATAGAAATTCTGCAGCACATCCCATTCATTGAACATTTCTGGGGGACACTTTCTGATTAGAGCTTTGTATCTCTCCCATGCTTCATACAAGGATTCGGCATCTAATTGGGTGAATGTCTGCACCTCAGTTTTCAGCCTGACGATCCTTTGGGGTGGGTAGAATTTGGCTAAAAATTTAGTCACCAAATCGTCCCAACTAGAAATGCTTCCTTTGGGAAAAGTTTCAAGCCATTGTGCAGCCTTATCCCTTAATGAAAATGGGAATAACAGGAGCTTGTATGTTTCAGGATTCACGCCATTGGATTTGACAGTGTCACAAATCCTTAAGAAGGTGGATAAATGCTGATTGGGATCTTCCAATGGGCTTCCTCCATAGGAACAATTGTTCTGGACAAGTGTAATGAGTTGCGGTTTTAGCTCAAAGTTGTTTGCATTGACATTGGGAGTGAGGATGCTACTCCCACAGTGTCTTGGATTTGCAAATGTGTATGAGGCCAAAACTCTCCTCTGTGGCGGATTGTTGTTGTTGTTAGCTGCTCCCCCTGGTGGATTGGGATTAGATGAATCTCCTTCCATTTCGTGATATTCTTCCTCAGATTCTTCCTCTCCAACGATACCTTTCCCTCTTTCAGCTCTTCTTATTCTCCTGAGAGTCCTCTGATCAGCTTCAGATAGAATAGGAATAGCTCTCCCTGTACCTGACATACAAACAGGACAGGAGAAACACACAACCAGTGATACTTCACTCTATTGCTAGAATGAAGTTTTAGTTAGCTTAAGCAAAAATTCAAACAGTTAGTGGGTTAGTCAAAATTAAAGAAAAAGTGCTTGATCTAAACTACCACCTCACTTAATCATTGTCAATCTATTCAATCCCCGGCAACGGCGCCAAAAACTTGATGTGCGGAAAACGATCTGACACAAAACTCACCGGCAAGTGTACTGGGTCGCATCAAGTAATAATAACTCACATGAGTGAGGTCGATCCCACAGGGATTGAAGGATTGAGCAATTTTAGTTTAGTGGTTGAATTAGTCAAGCAAACAAGTGTTGATTGTGTGAATTTGTGTTGACAGAATGTAAATTACATAGATTGTAAAGGGGAGTGGGTGATTTGTAGGAAATTAAAGGGAATAAAAAGAAAGAGAGCTGAATCTTAAAGTGCAAGTAATGTAAATTGTAGAAACTTAAAGTGCAAAAAATATAAATGATGTGAAAAATAAAAGGGAAGTGGGATGTGGGAATTGCAGAAATTAGATAAGGAAAGTAAAATTAAACAAGCAGAAGAGTAGATGATGGATTCAATTCAACCAGATTTCAGATTAAAGGGAAAAATTAGCTTGATGTAGCAATTAAACAAGGAAATTAAAATGGAAATCAATAGATCGCAGGACCCAAGAGACTAGATAGCAAAGTCTAGATCTCACTGCCTTCCTAGATCCATGTTCTGAAAATAGTTGCAAGAGAATTAAAGATCAAGCAGTGGAATAAAGGAATTCAAATATCAATTTCTCAAATGTTCAGTAGCTCAAAACAGAGAGAGATCTCAAGGTGAGATTGAGACAGAATTTCCTCAATTTTCAACACCCAAGACTCAAGTAAAACTTTGCAGAAAAGAAAACAATAAAACCCAGAGGAAGAGAATTCAATTCTCCTCCCAGAAACTCCCTCAAAATGCCAAGTAAGCTCTCAAAATTCTTCAGCAAAAATCACAATTCAAAAAGCTCCCTAAAACTTCAAATCCTAAGCTATTTATACACTTTCTTTACATGATCCTAGAGCCTTCAATTGGGCCTTGGCCTTGATGGAATTGGGTTGAATTAGGCCTCTGTTGCTTGCTCTTGGTGTTGGGAAGAAATCCACTTGTGAACCGGGCCATGTAACTTTCACGTTTGAGCCAACGTTTGAGGTCAAACGTTGACTCAAACGTTGCTTGTGTGAAATTATGCAGCAGCTCATTCTTGCTGTCATCCACGTTTGGCTCAACGTTTGAGGTCAAACGTGAGCTCAAACATGGATCTCCCCATGCCTTCTTTGTGGCCAACGTTTGGCCCAACGTTTGAGGTCAAACGTTGGCGCAAATGTGGCTCAATTAGCTCATCGATCAGGGGTGTTCTTCCATGCTCTTTCTTGCCAAAATGTAGCCAACGTTTGCCTCAACGTTTGAGGTCAAACGTTGGCGCAAACGTGCCTTCCAAGAGTGCCATTTTTCTTCTTTGTGGCGCCAACGTTTGCCTCAACGTTTGAGGTAAAACGTTGGCGCAAACGTGCCCTTCCTTTCAAGAGTTTTCTTCTTCAGCCAACGTTTGCCTCAACGTTTGAGGTCAAACGTTGGCTCAAACGTTGGTTCTTCTCCAGGGCATTCTTCATCTTTCTGCAACCTCCTTCTAAGCTTTGTTTCACCTATCATCAATCAATCAAAAACATCAAAGCTATGCTTCAAATCATGAGATTGTTTCTCTTCCATAATATATGACAATTATAGCACAAAATCTCATGAAAATGCATCATTTTATACATGATTGATTGAGTCAAAGATAACATGAATTTCAACCCAATTGGCTTACTTATGGCTTAAGAAAGTGCATAAAACTAAATGAAAGCAAAGAAAAAGACTAGTAAAGCTAGGCTAAGATGACTTGTCATCAAAGTCCATGAAACTTGCAGTTCTGTTGCATTAAAGCAACTAATTGAGGTTTCAGCTCAAAATTGTTTGCTCCAATGGCAGAAATGGAGATGCTTCTTCCATCAAACTTGGACGTTGGTTTAGTGAAATCACCGAGCATTCTCCTTGCATTATTGTTGTTGGGTTCAGCTGCCATCTCTTTCTCTTGTTTAAAAATTTCAAAAAGGTTGTCTCTAGAGTGTTGTAATTTAGCTTCTCTTAGTTTCCTCTTCAGAGTCCTTTCAGGTTCTGGATCAGCTTCAACAAAGATGCCTTTTTCCTTATTCCTGCTCATATAAAAGAGAAGAAAAAGAAAAAAAGAAGAAAAGGAAGAAGAATCCTTTATGTCACAGTAAAGAGGATCCTTATTGTTAGTAGAAGAAGAAAGGAATAAAAGTGGAGAATCCAATCACAAGGGTGAGGATAGAGGCAGTGATTGGAGATGAAGAGAGGTGAAGAGAAGTGTTAGTAAATAAATAAATAAATAGAAGAAGAGAAGAGAGGGAGAATTCAAAAATAATTTTGAAAAAGTAGTTAATGATTTTTGAAAATTAAAGATAAGATATAATTAAAATTAAAATTTAAAACAATTAAAAAGAATTTTTAAAAAAAGAGATGAGATATTTTCGAAAATTGAAGAGGAAAAAGTAGTTAGGTGGTTTTGAAAAAGATAAGAAACAAACAAAAAGTCAAATAGTTAGTTGAAAAAGATATTAAAATCAAATTTGAAAAGATAAGAAGATAAGAAGATAAGAAGTTTAGAAAAGATATTTTAAAATCAAATTTTTGAAAAAGATAAAATTTTGAAAAAGATATGATAAAAGGATAAGATAAGATAGATTTAATTTTTAAAATTTTAAAATTGATTACTTAACTTAACAAGAAACTAAAAGATAAGATTCTAAATTTAAAGATTGAACCTTTCTTAACAAGAAAGTAACAAATTTCAAATTTTTGAATCAATCACATTAATTGTCAGTGTAATTTTTAAAATTTTGAAATTAAATTAAGAAAAAGATTTTGAAAATAAATTTTAAAAATTTTGAAAATTAATAAGATAAAAATGAAAAAGATTTGATTTGAAAAAGTTTTGAAAAGATAAGATTTTTAAAATTGAAATTTTGACTTGACTTGTAAGAAACAACTAATTTTTAAAATTTTTTTTTGACCAAGTCAACCCAAAATTTCGAAAATTTAGAGAGAAATAAGGAAAAGATATTTTTTTATTTTTGAATTTTTGATGATGAGAGAGAAAAATATAAAAATGACTCACAACATGAAAATTATGAATCAAAACATATGATGCATGCAAGAACACTATGAATGTCAAGATGAACACCAAGAACACTATGAAGATCATGATGAACATCAAGAACATATTTTTGAAGAATTTTTGATGCAAAGAAAACATGCAAGACACCAAACTTAGAAATCTTTAATGCATGGACTCTAACAAACGAAAAATGCATATGAAAAACAACAAACAACACAATACAAGAAAACATCAAGATCAAACAAGAAGACTTACCAAGAACAACTTGAAGATCATGAAGAACACTATGAATGCATAGAATTTTCGAAAAAAATAATGCATAAATTTTAAAAACATGCAATTGACACCAAACTTAAAAATTGACTTAAGACTCAAACAAGAACACAAAATATTTTTGGTTTTTTTGATTTTCTAATTTTTTTTGTATTTTCTTTTATTTTTTTCGAGAGACATATGGAAAAAGAAAATAAGAAATTCAAAATCTTTAAGAAGAATTCCAGGAATCTTTTAATGTTAGCCTAAAGCTCCAATCAAAGGGTTTGACATAGCTTAATAGCCAATCAGCTTCAGGATGGAATTACATGCATTGTGGTGATTAGTTGAAGACCAATCCCAAAGGAGTTTGGATATGGCTTTACAGCCAGCTGGGATTCAACATGTTACCATGAAACTCTAGAATTCATTCTTGAAAGTTTTGAAGCCATAGAATAATTTAAAAAAAAAATTTCGAAAATAATTTTTTTTTTTTGGAAAAACGAAAACAAAGAAAAATTTTGAAAAATTTTTGAAAACTTTTTGAAAAGAAAATTACCTAATCTGAGCAACAAGATGAACCGTCAGTTGTCCATACTCGAACAATCCCCAGCAACGGCGCCAAAAACTTGATGGACGAAATTGTGATCCGTACTCTTTATTGTTGTATGGAATTAATTCCCCGATAATGGCTCCAAAAACTTGGTTCTCAATATCATAGTGTCTAAAATTTAATTCACAACTTCGCACAACTAACCAGCAAGTGTACTGGGTCATCCAAGTAATAAACCTTACGTGAGTAAGGGTCGATCCCACAGAGATTGTTGGTATGAAGCAAGCTATGGTCATCTTGTAGATCTCAGTCAGGCTGATTCAAATGTGATTGGATTAGATAATTGAAAGATAAATAAAATAGGATAGAAATACTTATGTAAATTAATGGTGAGAATTTCAGATAGGCGTATGGAGATGCTGTGCTCCTCCTGAATCTCTGCTTTCCTACTGCTTTCGTCCAATCCTTCTTACTCCTTTCTATGGCAAGCTGTATGTAGGGCATCACCGTTGTCAATGGCTACATCCCATCCTCTCAGTGAAAAAGGTCCAAATGCTCTGTCACAGCACGGCTAATCATCTGTCGGTTCTCAATCAGGTTGGAATAGAATTCCGTGATTCTTTTGCGTCTGTCACTAATGCCTAGCCTTCAGGAGTTTGAAGCTCATCACAGTCATTCAATCCCGGAATCCTACTCGGAATACCACGGACAAGGTTAGACTTTCCGGATTCCCATGAATGCCGCCATCAATTCTAGCTTATACCACGAAGATTATGATTAAGGAATCCAAGAGATATGCGTCCGGTCTAAGGTAGAATGGAAGTGGTTGTCAATCATGCGCGTTCATAGGTGAGAATGATGATGAGTGTCACGGATAATCACATTCATCAAGTTGAAGTGCAACGAATATCTTAGAACAGGAATAAATCGAATTGGATAGAAGATGATAGTAATTGCATTAAAACTTGAGGTACAGCAGAGCTCCACACCCTTAATCTATGGTGTGTAGAAACTCCACTGTTGAAAATACATAAGTGAAAGATGTTCAGGCATGGCCGAATGGCCAGCCCCCATGTGGTCACAAGACCGAATGATCAAAAACCTCTAATACAATAGTAAACTATCCTATTTATACTAGACTAGCTACTAGGGTTTACAGAAGTAAGTAATTGATGCATAAATCCACTTTCGGGGCCCACTTGGTGTATGTTTGGGCTGAGCTTTATCTATACATAAGTAGTTGATTATGGGGATGAATTCTAGGGTCCCAAATCTTGCTTTTACGTCCGTCTTCTTGTGGATCACCATTATTTCCACCTGGTGGCAAGCAATCTGAATTCTCACAGAGACATCCAAACAACCTTCTAGACCCATTTAAGTGAGCTCTACACCAATCCTTGCACTTTGATTTGGAGCATGCAACCATATTGGACCTTGCTTGACAACTCTTGCCACTAACCATCTTCCTCTTACTCTCAATGCCACAAAGAGCTCTATGTTGACCATCCGTCTCTAGTAGCCCATATTCAAGTGGGAAGGTAAGGATTAAGGATAGGAATTTTACCCACTTGAATGTTGTATTGGATGGTGATGACTTTGGAAGAGGTTTTGCAAGCTCCACTCCCTTGTGTTCTTCTTTGAATTCTTCCACCTCTTTGCAAGCTTTTTCAATTTCAACCTCTTCCTCTTGGTAGCTTTCTTCTAATGCAATCTCTTCTTTATTACTTACCAAGGGCATTGGAGGTTGTGCATCTTTCTCTTCTTCTAATTGCTTGCTTATTTGGCTCATTTGCACTTCCAAGTTTCTAATGGAGGCTCTGGTTTCCTGCATAAAACTTGCCAAGATTGCTTCCAAATCATTGTTCTGTTGGGGCTGAGAGGACTAAAACTGGTGGTTATTAGAATTATTCTGTTGAAAAATATCCTAAGAACTATGATTAAAATTTTGTGGCCTCTGAGGTTGCTCTCCCCACCCAAAATTTGGGTGTTGGGTGTTGATAGTTGGGACTTGTATGCCACTCATCTGTTGAGTAAGTAGACTTAATTGCTGAGTCATAAGCTTATTCTGGGCAAGAATAGCATTAAGAATTTCTACTTCCATAAAACTCTTCTTCTGAGAAGTCTCAATATCTGATGGTGCCTCTTAACATGGGTAGAAAGATGATGGTTCTTGGTAGTTGGAACATGGAGCACTGAAGTTTCTTTGGTTTTGGCTTTACCAACCAAAATTTTGATAGTTCCTCCATCCACCCAAGTAGTAACCCATGTGATCTTTTTCTATTATTTTTCCTTACCACAAAACACCAAAAAGGATTAAACGCACCATGTGGTAAACAGGAAAGCAACAAAGACAGAAATATATATATATATATATATATATATATATATATATTTTAGAGAAAAATTACTACGGGGACACCAAACTTAATTTCAAAAATTACCAAAAATATTAATGTTATTAAATAAATTTTTATTTATTTATTTATTTATTTATTTATTTTTTTTATTTAAAAAAAACTAAATAATAAAGGAAAAGGAAAGGGGAACGAATCAGGGGAGGGGGTAAATGAAAAGGGGTAAATGAAAAGGAAAAAAAATAATGTAAAGGAAAAAGAAGAAAAAAAATAACGTTAAAGGAAAAAAAGAAAAATACCGTGAAGGATTTTTTTTTTGAAAATTCAAAGCAAAATTTTTAAATAAAATTAAAACTAAAACGCCTAATCTAAGCAATCAAACAACTAATAGTTGTTAATCACTATCAATCCCCGGCAACGGTGCCAAAAACTTGGTGCGGAATTTATAACCCGGTGCACTTGCCGGTTAGTAAGTGTGGGTTATAAATTCCGCACCAGTGTCAGGTGTTGAAGCAGTTGAACTGTACACCTTCCCAACTGCATCCCAATGGGTGGGCGTTGCTTCGCGCGTTTGAGGTTCTTATGGATTTTTTGGAAGAGAAACCAATAGTGAAGTTGTTCTTTTCATTATTTCAAGCCAAAGGGGTTTGGAAGGGGGGTTAGGTAAACTTGAAGAGTTCGCCCCGATTTGCTGTTTTTAAACTGTACAAATCCTCTTTTAAAAATTTCAAGGAAATGTATGTAAAGGTTAGAAAATTTGAGGGAGAGTTTCCTTTTTATATGGATGAGCATTTTAGGGAGAGTTTCCGGTCTGGTGGTGTTCGGAGCCTCAGAGTATTCTGGGCCCGGAGATTATAAATGCAAGGAATGAGTGCATTATAGAATACCTAATTGAGGCTGTTGATCGGAAAGAGCTAATTTCAGTGTTTGACTTGCTTTAGTGGGAGGATAACAGGGAAGCCGTTGTAGAATATTTAGGTGAGGGTTTGAATATTTATGTTTTTAGTAAGGTCGATATATGTTGTAACTATTTGTTTTGGCTTGTTTTCTAGGAGGAAAATATCCTAGAGTGTCTACTCCGACTCTGAGATCGAGAGTAAAAAGCAAAAATTTGGACAAAGAGGGTTTGTCGTCTAAGGTTGACAAGGCTACTGGGGTTGGCGAGGTTAACCAGCCGAGTAGGAGAAAGGTTGTGCTGAAGAAGAGGAAACATGATTTGGTGGATTTGTCCAATGATTCCGAAGATGTTTGGGACGAGGTTCCAGCGAAGGAGCTTAAATTGTTTTTTGAGAATCATAAGAGGTTGCATGATGTGGCCGAGCAGAGTGACGGGTCGTCGTTGTGGGGGAAGGATTTTCCATATATGGTCGTCACAGATGAGGTTCGTCAAGGGTCAGTGGATGTGTCTTTGGCCAGTGAGGTAGGTGATGTTTCCATCGATCAGTATATGCGGGTATGTATGTGATTTAGTATTTTTATTTTTGTATGGATATGTGTATGATCAGTTGCTCTATTTTTGTTGAAGGTTATTGGGCTTCGGATTGCGAGTTTGGGTGCAGTCAAGAGAAGAAACATCGGCAAGTTACTGGGCAGAAGCAAGATATGAAGCTGGAGGAACAGTTGAATTTGAAGAGTAAAACGGTTACAGAGCTGGAGTTAACAACCAAGAGCACATTGAGTGGGTGGCAATTTCATCTATGAGCTTCATTGGTCCCCACCAGTATGTTATCCTGGAAACGGACTACCAACTCAAGATCTTTCTTGGGTTGGTACATGGTGGAGGAAAGGATATTGGTAGCCAAAGGACCCCAAGGTTCTTCATGAGAATGCATTCAAGACTTGGAATTCAAGTGGAATGTCAAGCACAATTGGGTGATTTCCGGAGAGTGTTGGGGTGCTACAAGGGTCATTTGAGAGTTTGTCCATCCGGCTTGGAGCATAGAGATCAACAAGAAGGTAAGCAGATGCCTAGAATAGGGGATCCCGGAGGACTTATGAAGTGCAAGTTTGGATGGAGATTCAATGAGGAGTGGAAACACAAGCCACCCTAGCTAGAGTCTCCTCAATATGTCCAACTTACGGACTATAAACCAAAGTGCTAGGTGGGAGACACCCCACCATGGTAACATCTTTCTTACCCTTCCTCTTTATTTATAGTCCTAGTTTGTTGCATGTTTGCTTGTCTTAACTAGCTTAGGATTAGTTTAGTTTCGAGTTTAGTGGGTTGATTTGCATGTGGATCATGATTTTGTGATGTTTTGAATATTTTGGGGCTGAATTTTGTTGAGCTAAGGTTTAATACCTTAGAATTTTAAAGAAATTTTTTTTTAGAAAAAACAGGGCATGTGCGTGCGCATACACACAACAACGAAATTTCACCTTCTGTATGTACGCTCCCACCTATGCGTACGCACACAAGCCTTTATGCCCCCTGTTTCCAGCGCCAGCACAGCGTGTGCGTGGGCGCTCCCCTGTGTTTTGTGCCCTGTGCGTATGCATAAATCCCCTTATTCACGCTCTCTGTGCGTCTGCACAGACGTGTGCGCACGCACATGTCCATACACTCCCTCTGTTGGGAGCGTTGGCACAGCCTATGCACGTGAACCATCTTTAAAAAGCGTTGGCACACATCTGTGCATACGCACAGGTACCAGCACATGCCTCAATTAAAAATTCACGTGGACTCGCATTTTGGGGCTCTTGTGGCCCATTTTTGAAGGCTTGGATGCTGAAATCAAAGGCTATATGAAGGAGCAACAACACATAACAAAGAGACTCATTTTTAGATTAGGAAAACACATAGTAGGAGTAGGAGTAGTGTAGATTAGAAATTCTCTCTTAGGGTTCTTAGTTAGGGTTTGTAGTATTTTATACTTCAAGTTTTGATTCGGTATTATAGCAATTTCATTGTAAGTATTTCTTTAATTCCTCTTTTATTGTACTACTTGTTCTACACTTGCTTATATTTTCATTTCCTTTATCAATTTACATAGTTTTGCAATTTTGATTTCTAGTTAATGAATTTGATGTTTGATAGTTTTTATATGTTTATTGAGTTGCTTTTGTTGATTTTGATCATTTGGTTGTTCATAGTTTTTATCATTTTCCCAGTTTTGCCATATTTTATGATTATGCCCTCTATGTATTTGATGAAATGTCAATGTTGATTATGGGATAGATTTTCACCCCTTGGCTTGGGGAAATGAGTTTATGGATTACTAGAGTCATAATGTCCAACATTTAGTGATAATTCTTGGGTTGTTAGTTGTTATTGTTTCCACTAACGCTAGCTTTTTACCATTTAATTTGGTAAGTTAGAGATTTGTGGATTAATGACAATTATGCTCACTTGACCTATCCTTCGATGTTAAGGGTTGACTTGGTGAGATTAATCCATCATAATTATCATAGTTGTGGTTATGGCAAGGAAGGAATTCCATAACTCATCCCACGTCAAGGTTCCATTTATGCATTAAACCACTTTTCTGCCAATTTTGAGTCTTACTTGTTTACATTACATACATAGTTCTTTTATTTTTTCATTACTTCATTAATTGCAATTTTGTCTTGTTCTTTTATTTCTTGATTGTTTGTTTCTTTGTTGAGAAAATCCCTTGCTTTCTTGCAACCAAAATTGTATGCACTCATTAGCATTGGTTCCTAGGGAAGACGACCCGGGAGTCTAAATACTCTCGATTAATTTGATTTGAATTGTGACGATATCGTGGATTGAATTTTGATTGAGAGGATCCATTGCCGGTTTGGACTATACTCACAACGGAATTACTTTATCTACTTTTCCGAATTGGCAGAATTCTCACTATTAATGTCACCGGAGGAGGTGCTGCACTTGCTCAAAAAATTACAGGAAGATATGCCTGCAACTCTCGTTACTTCTTCTTTGAATCAGATATAGGGATTGTTGTTTCCCTTTCTTCTTTAACTGTTTCTTCTCTTTAGCTCAGTTATGAGTGTTCAGAGTTCTCCACCTTTCTCTTTATTGTCTTGATATGAACACCTGTATTCTTTTCTCATTGAAATGAAAAAAATTATCTTTTGGAAAAAAAATTAAAAAGATAATACTACGACTTCGCTGTTTTGTTGTGCAAACTTGTCTTATAATTGAGAAACTTTTGTTATGTCTTGTGTGTATGGTTAAATGACAGAAGGCGTTACAAACTTGTTTCATCATATTTGGTACAAAAGAGTTTAGTTATTATTTGAATAGCATGACACAGAAGTCACGTGTTTGTTGAGAGTAATAATGTATTTTGTATTAATATAATTCTGAAATAATGACCACACAATTTTCAACAAAGACAGGCATTGATGCAAGACCATATATTTTTTTATTTATGTTGTTAATTAAATAAATTTATTTTAAAATATATTATAATATTATGTTATATTATATTATATTATATTATGTATTAGTTTTACATCATCTAACTTATGAAAGTATTTCTCTTGATTAAATTATATTTAAATAAATTATATGTAAATATTTTTTAGGCTCTTTTGAGAGTAAGATTCGAAGAGATGCATTCTTAATTTAGCCAATCAAAATAGATTATTGACTATTTTCATAGTAAAATTGGTGATCCAAACAACATCTCCTACAAGGCATTATTAAAAATTAAAATCTTATCACAAAATGACAATGCAAGAGGATACATTGCACTAAAAAATACATTATATCATTCTTTTTATTGTACAAGACATTTTTTCATTCAAAAGGGTACATCTTCTGGCTGTAATACGGGCAACAAAAGCTCTTGCAAATCTGAGTTTACGGGAAACAAATTACACTGCGCATATTGTACCATCAACTAGTCCACAAGCACCAAACCTACCCTGGCCTCTACCATGGGTACAGCTGCAATAACAGTCCAAGCAGTGACTTCACACATTTTTCCACTCATGGATGTGCAAGCAAACAAAATATGTTTATCTTTTGTAATTGAAGATGACACAGACACATGAAAATGTTTCATCACATAACGAACTATTTGATCTTAGTTTCAGTTAATTTTAATGTACTCTCCTAGCAACTTAAATGAATTAATATATAAAGCATAATCTCTTTCCAAGAAGAAGAAATGAGGAAGGAAAAAGGACCAGTTTCTAACCTCTTGCGACAACACAAGGATCATGACGACCACCGACTGTCAGTGTTGTTTCTTTTTTATCTCTAGTCACCGTATTTTGCTTCTTCTACATAAGCATAACACCATGTTCACTTCAGATAAAATAGTTAAATAAACACAGTCAAATTGTCACGAAAAAGATCGCCTGATCAGCTAAATATCGAGTGAACATATATATGGCAAAATTCACACAATAACTCATTTTATCTATGACAAAATTCATACAATAACTCATTTTATCTATGACAAAATTCACACAATAACTCATTTTCATTGTTCAATGCGAGTAGTTCTACAATTTAAAATTGACAAATCATGTGTGACCAGGAAAACAAACACCCTTTGCTCCTCAACTACCACTTAAAAGAGGACTTTTGTTGAGTAATGAATATGGCATATGTCCTCACGAAAGTAGTTAAGTAAACTATCTCAATTACTAATTAACCTTCCCACACAAATGAGAGAGAGAGAGAGAGAGAGAGAGAGAGAGAATGGACTTACACCAATAGTAGAGAGAGAGAGAGAGGGAGAGAATGGACTTACACCAATAGTTGATGTCAGCTTAAAAGCTATTCTCATGTTTATGATTTCTCCATTGCAAATTCCACCTTGAATATCAATACAGACAATAGTAAATAAAATCTTTATAGACACATGACCATCATACTACACATCTAGAGATAGCTAATCAGTAATAATAAAATAGAAATAGATACATGTATCCCACCAGAACGATTTGTTCTTGTCCTTGTCCTTTTATGTTCATCTATATAGAACTCATCATTGTGTTCACTCCCAGTAAAAAAGGTACCTGTAACGATTGCATCAAGCCATCATCAGACAAAGTAATTGAAGAATATAGCATTTTAAAACAATTCTGCTATAGTCAGGTCATATCGTAACACAGGCAATCAGAGTTAATAAACATAAGCAATCAAAATACCTACAAACCCACAACCAAATTGAAAGCCCTTGGTTGCAGGCAATTACATAACAGCTTTAACCAATTCAGCTTCAAGTTTGTCAAATACTGGTGAACCAATCCCCTGATATATAACAGATTCAATTATACTCTTAGGCGAAAAGATATATTAAACATCAAATAATACAGCACTAAAATAAGTTAAAGCAATTTTCCTTATGTTCTGCGTGCTAATTATTAAAGTACCAATAGCAGGATTAGAAGAGCACTCTAACATTGATGGGCTACAAATTTAACCATAGAGACATGCTACACGTGAAAACAAGCTCTTAAAACTCCCAAGAATGACTTGAGCACAGCTTGTTTGAGTTCAACTAAGGTCTAGTTTTCAGTGTTTTCTAGATTTTATAGAATATTCAAGTCATGCCTCCATCAGATTAATTTTATAATCAACAACCATTCAATAATGAGAGTTTTGGACTCTTGAAATGCCATCCTGCTTGTATTCTTGCAATTCAATGTTAAATCCAGAAATTCTCTTCCGGGTTTGTTATTACTAGTACTATTATTATCTATGTGTATCAACTACCAAGTACCTTACACTCACCTATAAAACCCTTGTGTTATTATATATTTAATCAATTTTACACGTTTACTTGTACCCTAAATTGTAAATGCTAACATGCTCGGTAATTTCATGCTGACAGACAAAGGTAGAAAACTTACACGTGGACAGTTCCTCAATATGCATGTCATAACACCACAAACAGAATCACCTCTAACTCGGACATGATCAATAGCAGCTATCATCTTCTCTGCATATTCAGGGTCAGGACATCGAACAATGTTGCTCTCGATCTGGAAAGTTTCCAAAGAATATATGCTAAAGCAAGATTTTAGCTTCAAAATTGCAATAATATAAGAGAGTAATAACCAATTATAAAAGCAAGTTAGAGAGAATATCCACCAATTTGGCTTACTACAGTCAGTAAAACATTATGGCATTAGCCTTTTTATCTACGAATGCCATTTTTTTTCTAACACAAAATTGGAAAGAAAAGTATAGACATGATATGCAAAGACAATCCATTAGATGAGGGTTGAAAAGATGTCAACCTAATAAATTAGTACCATTTAAAAATATTAAAGTTAAAATAAATAGTCATCTTCAATTCTCCATGTATAGGATACATTAAATCTCCTTTAAACATTTTTGTTTGGCTTAATATTTCAAACAAATTTACAAAAGGCACTAATAAACATATATAAATGTGAATATTCACTTTAATACCTGATCAAGTGTCACAGTCCCATATTATCAATTAAGTCCTCTGGCAGAACAACCTTGTGAACTTGAGAACTTTAATAAAGCATATCCTAAAGGAATTGGCATATAAAAACATGATACATGCATATAAATATACACCAACTATGAATAGACATATATAAATAATTGAGGCTAGACAACTTTGCTTATGTCTTTACTGTGTAAAGTTCCAAAAAATATATAGAAGAAATATTAACCTTCGAAGACCCCTGAAAATATTTTACACATATCAGTCTCCTTTCTAGGAGTTATAATGTGGCTTTGGCCTAGCCTCCTATACACAAGAACTGCACAATGTTACTCTTTAGAGACATTTTGTAATGCATAATCAACAACCATTTCCTATCATTCATAGTTACAAAAATGAAAAGTTATCCTAAAATATATTCATTTGTTACATTATAACAATGAAAAGCTATCTTAAAGTATATTCATCTGTTACACTATGCAGTTTCTTCTGTCAAAATCAACTTGCACGTCAAACTCGGAGAGAGGGATGCGAGGAGGACTCCCATCAATGACACAACTAACACCTCTCCCTTGAAAGTCTCCATATGTTGTCATACGGAAGTGATTTGAACAAGTACTCCCAGCCGCCCATATCTCTGTAATTCACCAATGACTTTAGAAACTCAAACCAATGTCCATCTTAATATCATTAACTATGAACCCCTAAATACATAACTGACATTAGATTACAAACCAACCATTTCTTTTAATTTCATTATCTTTTAAGAGACACTGAGACCTAATGTTTTCAGAAGTTAAAGTCAAAAAAGTTTGAAGCATTTGAACTAAGTATACATTATCTAGGAAGCTCAAAATTTAAAATTCTAATAGGTAGAAAGTTTCAGGGAAAAAATAAATAAATCAAATTAAGAATCAATTTCACATAAGATGAAACATGTGTGTATGCCCCCTATGAGGAGCTCTTACATGAGCTAAACAACGAAATCAGCTATTACAATGAGTACATTACAACGAATTACATGCTATATTGAACTTAAAACGTTCAAATTCATATAAATCACTAAATGGTAAATGGCCTGACAAAATCCAATGAGTAATTAACAATCCTGTTTTAAAGAAAAAGTTTATTGTCATTACTATTTTTGGACAAATAAATGAAATCTTCAACAACGGATTCAGTATTCAAAATTATTAAACTGGGAAAATTGCATTCATGAAAGCAAATAAATAAACGCAATAGAGAATACGGATTTAAAAGAATAAACAGGGAGCAGATTGTAGTAGCCGATAATCTGAAAATCAACGAACAATAATAACTAGAAAAGAAATTTATATATTATGATGCGATGAAGAGAAAACAAAGAGATAGAAGGAGAGAATGAACTGACAGATGTTTTTGTGAATGCGAGGGCGGAGGGAAGCTTGAAGGTAGATGGAGGATTGGGATCGGAAGTTGGATTTGGGAGAGATGGAACCGTCGAAGAATGGCTTCGAAGAGAGACAGGTAGAAGAAGAAGCCATTGAAATAAAATACAGGTCAAATGAGAAAGAAAAATGGTGAATTGAATATTTAAATTAAAATGAGTAATAAGGACTTAAACGAGAGAGCGATGAGGTTTGTAGGTTAATTGGGTAACCTTATAAGGTTTGGGCGTTTATTGGGTAACCTTATTTAATAAAAAAAATATTAGGTATACATGAATAAAAAAGATAAGGTATAAAAATAATATTCACTTAGCTTAAATAACACCTATAGATTAAAATCTGACAAAAAATATGAATATACAATAGATCAATTTATTTATAAGATTAAGAATTTAATATAGCGTCATGGAATAGTTACTATCATAAACATTCTAATTTATGTGAATGGATTTGAAGAAATAAAATTTGAATTCTACACATTAAAATTTTTTATTTTTAGGTCGGAGTTTCATATAAATTTAATTACCCATGTAAATAATAACATTTTAGGTCGACATAATGACATCTTTTTATAGGTATAAATGATATAAATATATAAAATTACCAACTACGGTCTATTTTAACGACTAATAATAAAGTTTGATTGATATGGTGCATTATAGAACACAATGAGTAATTATTTGAAATATTAATTATTCTCTTAATATTTTAAAAAAATTAAATATATATTATTTTTAAAACTAGTAAAAAATTTAATACTTTCTTATTTAAAAATTAAGATGAAAAATTTCAATTTTTTTTTTGAATGCATTACATATCAATTGTGATGTAAAGATAAGTACGTTAACAAAAGAGAAGGTTTAGGGGCCGGCACTTTTATTAAAATTTGGCCAACACTTATTCATTAAAAGAAAATTGAATAATCTCGTACCGTTGGATATTGACAACAATAAAAACTTCATCTTTACAAAAGCACAATGTAAATGAATCATTGTTTCACCCATAAAGACAAACTGTAGGTAGTAAAATGAGACATCTAATTCGCTAAAGTGGTGAGTTTAAATAGGATTATTCTCAAAGTTAATTCATTAGGAGCTTGAAGGAGGATTTTTTTTTTCAAATAAATTAGACATTCTCTTAGTATTACATCACAAATTCATCCACATTACACACTCACATATTCAATATTTTTAAGGAATTTTATCTACCATTTGTTCTTACCAAAATTTGAATCCTAAAACAGCATTTAAAGAGACATACTAATACACAATTTCAATTAAGCTTTAGCTACGAGCTTGAAGAAGTATAAATACATTAAATAAGATGACCACTCATGTAGCACACCACATTGAATATAGTATAAATATTTTTAATTTTTTAACATTTTTGTTTATCAATGTATTCCAATAGGAATGACAATGGGTGGGATATGATAGTTATTTAAGTATTTATCTTTATTTTAAATATCTATATATTGTCTCTTTTTCTATGTTATTATCATCCCATACCTAAATCTACGGGTATATACTTGCCTTGTATCTAGATTTGGAGGTGAGACAAGTCAGGTCAAACTCAAGTTCAACGCACAACTTAACTCATTAATAATCAAGTCTATTTGTAAAGTTTAAGTTTAGCTCACCAAAAATTTACGAGTTGACTCAAACTCATTAAATGACTTAAATAACATTAACATAAACATAATCATTAATTTTATATAAATAAATTATTACATATATATTCTCTATCTATCTATTATATGTTATGTACTCTAAACAATTTGTATATGAAAAGATAACTATAAAATTTTATGTAAAAACCATTAATATATGGATATGATACTTCATTTTATCATAAATAATTTAAAATTGACAAATCATGCGTGACCAGGAAAACAAACACCCTTTGCTCCTCAACTACCACTACCTCAATTACTGATTAACCTTCCTGCACAAATGAGAGAGAGAGAGAGAGAGAGAGAGAGAGAGAGAGAGTGTGTGTGTGGACTTACACCAATAGTAGAGAGAGAGAGGGGGGAGAGAATGGACTTACACCAATAGTTGATGTCGGCTTGAAAGCTATTCTCATGTTTATGATTTCTCCAATGAAAATTCCACCCTGATTATCAATATAGACAATAGTAAATAAAATCTTTACAAACATATGACCATCATACTACACATCTAGAGATAGCTAATTGGTAATAATAGAATGGAAATTGATACAAGTATCCCACGAGAACGATTTGTTCTTATCCTTGTCCTTCCATGTACATCTATATAGAACTCATCATTGACTTTACTTCCAGTCAAAAAGTACCTGTAATGATTTCATCAAGCCATCATTAGACCAAGTAATTGAAAAAAATAGCATTTTTAAAATAATTCTGCTATAGTGAGGTTATATCGTAACACAGATAATCAGAGTTAATAAACATAAGTAATCCAAATACCTGCAAACCCACTACCAAATGGAAACCCTTTGGTTGCAAGCAATGACATAGCAGCTTTAGCCAATTCAGCTTTAAGTTTGTCAAATACTGGTGAACCAATTTCCTGATATATAATAGATTCAATTATACTCTTAGGTGGAAAGATATATTGAACATCAAATAATACAACACTCAAATATGTTAAAGCAGTTTTTCTTTTGTTCTGCATGCTAATTATTAAAGTACCAATAGCAGGATTCGAAGAGCACCCTAACATTGATGGCTACAAATTTAACCATGGAAACATGCTACACGTGAAAGCAAGCTCTTAAAACTCCCAAGGATGACTTGAGCACAGCTTGTATGAGTTCAAGTAAGACCTAGTTTTCTGTGTTTTCTAGATTTTATAGAATATTCAAGTCATGCCTCTATCAGATTAATTTAATAATCAACAACCATTCAACAATGAGAGTTTTGGACTCTTGAAACGCCATCCCACTTGTATTCTTGCAATTCAATGTTAAATCCAGAAATTCTCTTCCGTGTTTGTTATTACTAGTACTATTATTATCCATGGGTATCAACTACCAAGTACCTTACACACACCCATAAAACCCTTGTGTTATTATATATTTAATCAATTTTACAAGTTTACTTGTACCCTAAATTGTAACTGCTAACTTGCTCACTAATTTTATGCTGACAGACAAAGGTATAAAACTTATGCGTGGATAGTTCCTCACTATGCATGTCACAACACCACCAACAAAATCACCTCTAACTCGGACAACATCAATAGCAGCAATCATTTTCTCTGCATATTCAGGATCAGGACATCGAACAATGTTGCTCTCGATCTGAAAAGTTTCCAAAGAATATATGCCAAAGCAAGATTTCAGCTTCAGAATTGCAATAACATAAGGGAGTAATAACCAGTATGAAAGCAAGTTAGAGAGAATATCCCCCAATTTGGCTTACTATAGTCTGTAAAACATTATGAGTTTGGCCTTTTTATCTAGGAATGCCATTTTTATTTTCCTAACACAAAATTGGAAAGAAAAGTATAGACATGATATGCAAAGACAATCCATTAGATGAGGGTTGAAAAGATGTCAACCTGATAAGTTAGTACCATTTAAAAATATTAAAGTTAAAACAAATAGTCTCTTCAATTCTGCATGAAACACCCTACCACACAGAGTCTTATGCTTAAGTTATAAGATAGAGGTGGCAAGGTTTTACAATCTCTAAAACTAAAATTTAGTATATATAGTAGTGTGAAGAATATGTATAACTATAAGCCTTTGAAGAAAAAAGGGTAAATCAAAATCGCTAAACTGAAAAGAGCAACACTCCGATCGATAACATAAACAAAGCAGATAAAGTAGGCTGACACAAATATATGTACAATAGAGTACCAAGATACAACTAGCAAAGCTTAGGTCTTGGTTCGCGGAGGTAATTGGTCCAAGCACATAGTTACATATATAGATATATAGGAAAAACCCAAAAGAAACCCCAAAATACAAAGTAACAAAACCTGAGTCTCCAAAATAACCTCTAAGAGGAGTTGATACAAACTACATGTAAACAGTGGAGATAATAAATATCTAAGTAAGTACATAAAACCAAAATAAAGTCTCGAGAGCTAAGAATCTTCGCTAAATCAGAAGTCTCCAGCATGCCTCAGCGAGGAGTCTCACGTCCTGCATTTGAAAACCACAAAAATACGCATGGGTGAGAACCAGAGATTCTCGGCATGGTAACAATGCTCAAATATCTAACATATAATGTCTTGGGAAAGCCGAAGGCAATCCTAGAACTCCCAATTCATAATTAAAGCATATAAACATAACTAAACCATGAGAAATAAAAATAGGCAACAAACTAAGGATATTCAGTCTAACAAAATCTCCTCTTTCCAACTCCTCCGAACCTCCCAACTGCCACCGGTAATTTGATGTCACAAACACAATTATATCAAGCAAGTAAATTCACAAATAGGAAGCAGATACAGCTGTTAAACAGATAGCAAGTAATTATGTAGTCAATTAGGCATTCCAATAAAATCACATATAATGCATATGATGTATGCCTGTCCTGGTGGCTGATGAGTCTCATCTGTCGGTTATGAATCTAACCCGACAAGTCCTGGTAGCTAACCATTTGACTGTCCCTCTGTCGCACATCCCTAACTCGAGTTATACTCAATCATAATTATCAACATATATAGACAAAATACCTACACTGGTGTTTATTCACGGGGGCGAGCTCATCCTGAACTTTCACAGTGTCCGGCCACACTTATGACATAGGGTCAGCAGATTACTGAACCTCTACCTGGAGCATGTTGTGGCTAGCAACTGCTTATACCCAGGGAAACTTGTATCTCAGATAGGTGGAAGTGCTGCAATCACAATATCAATCAATCCGCATATATGCATTCATACTCAGCCATAAATCAATATTTATCTCAGCCATTCGGCTTATAATCATAATTCATAACCAGCCATAATCCATCATCACATGCAGCCATCCGGCTCATATCATACACAGCACTCCCACCATCCTCCTCAGCAACTCATGCTATAATCAATCATGATTCATCATAAATTTCCCTTTACTTCTTTCACAAGTTACCTTTCTCACAGCCATCACTAAGCTTCATAACCCTCTAACCACTTATTAGCCTTTAAACAAGAGAAAACAGGGTTTTGAACACTGGAGGAATGCATAAAATCAGAAAGCATAGTTGTTGAGAAACAGGGGCTCGCGTACGCAGCCTCTTGCTCGTGTACGCGAGGAGCATAGGCAGTAGCATATGCTCGCGTAGTATGTTCCTTCTCGCGTACGCACCCTTGCCAAGCTGGACTTCTCACGTACGCATCACTGGTTCGCATACGCGAGCTCTTCAAATCGAATTGTTTGCTCGCGTTGCACATCAGGTGGTCACGTATGCAACCTCAAAAATACCACTCTCGCCTATGCGACCCACACCAAGCAGACGCGAAACCTTAAGGCAGTAGCCATTCGTCGACTTAGCAGAAACCTGAAAAGCTGCTAAGTCCTGAATGTTTAGTTTTGCACACCAAACTTTGATTGAGCATATCTCCCTCATTTTAAAACATTTTTCTTCCGTTCTTTGAATGACATAAACACCTCGGACCCAATTTTGTTTCTAAAGAAGTTTGACACAAATCAGGGGTTTGAAGGCCAAGTTGTGCTCCGTCAAATTTGGACTAAAAACAAAATTTTCATAAAACTTTCAAAACCTCCAAATTTCAAAACATTAAACTTCCAAAACTCTTTTAAACTAACCAAAATTCAACCATTCAGCATCAAACAATTTCCCTACTTTCCATTCAATCCTCAACCCACCGATTTTCCACTTTTAACCAATCTCAATTCAATAATTCAATTTTTCAATCAACATTCCACACATCAATTTTTCCAAATCAATGCTCAATTTCATCAATCACTATATACACATATCAATATCGCATACCAAATCATACTCATCAACAAGAGCCTCAACCTTACTAATAATTAGGCACATCGATCCATATCACTTACAACTTTACATGCTTTATCAGCAATTAGCACCACTCACAAGCATTCAACCATTATTCGTATATTTAACTCAATCCATATCATCCAACAACTACATCAACATTTCAAAATCCTATCCTAGGGTCACTAGCCTAAGTTTTCACATCACATTACATTTTAGATATAGGAAACCGAAACCATACCTTGTCCGATTTCTCGCTCAACCTAGAACACTTCCAAATTCAACTTTCAAGATTTCGAAACCTCACCAACAGATTCTCAAGCTTATAGCTCCACTCCAAAGCTTTCCAATACCATCAATCAAGCTCCAATATATATATATATATATATATATATATATATATATATATATATATATATATATATATATATATACACTACCTATTCCACAATATCACATCCAAGACATAACAACTCAATAACTAAACACAACACTTCAAGCATTTCACTTAGGGTTGAGAATCTTATCAAGCCCAAGGATCAAAGAGGCAAGAAGAAGCTTTTTCTTCAAGCTAATTGGATCTTATAACATCAAAACTTAAAAATCTCAATACTTTACCCACTAAATTTTTGAGATTAAGGGCTGCAAATTCAGAGAGGGATTCGTGGCTTACCTCTCACATGAAGTTGTGGGCTTTGTAAAGTTTGATGCTGCGGTCGCGTGGCCACAAACGTTGCGACGATCGGAGCTCCAGATCAAAAGTTAGAATCAAATGAAGATTGAATCGAATTAGGAAAAGGGTTTCATGCTCCCCCTTCCCTTCTCAGCGTGTTTGATATTGTGGTGGGGAAGGAAGGGATGTGCCCTTCATTTAGTCACCCGTTGGGTTGGGCCAGGGCCCAATACGGGTCCAGTTGGCCCGGTTTGGCCTGTTCGGCCCAATTTTAGGCCGAATTCTTTAAAATTAGTGTCAAAATTCTTGTTTTAATTTTTTCTATCATATTAAGCCATAAAAATCACATTTATAGTTTTCTAGAATAATTTTTAATTTGTAGGTTAATTACTCATTAATTAATTGGATTTTACATTCTACCCACCTAAATAGAAATTTTGCCCACAAAATTCAAATTTAGTTACCTGAGAATAGGTGCGGGTATTCTATTCGCATCTCCGAATAAAGTTCCTAAGTGTGTTCCTCAATACCAGCTTGGCTCCACGCCACTTTGACTAATGAAACCTCTTTCCCGCGTAACTTCTTAATACTAGTGTCGTCAATTCTGACCGGAGTCACCGGGAGTGTCAGATCTTCCTTTAACTGAACAGATTCAGGTTCTAGCACATGGCTAGCATCAGGATTATACTTCCAAAGTTGCGACACGTGAAATACATTGTGCAGGTTCAAAAGATAAGGTGGTAGATCTCTCCGATACGCTACCGGTCCAACTCTCTCGAGAATCTGAAACGGACCGATGTATTGAGGATTCAGCTCTTTATCTTAATTGCTCTATCTACTCCTGTTGTTGGAGTAACCTTAAAAAAAAACATGGTCTCCCTCCTCAAATTCTAAGGTCTTCTGCCTCTGATCAGTGTAACTCTTTAGACGGTTCTGAGCAGTGAGCATCTTGTCTCTGGTTTTCTTAACTTGTTCAGTAGTTTCAGCTATCATCTCAGTCCCCAATAAGCTCTTCTCCTCAGCTTTGTACCAGCATAGTGGAGATTGGCACTTCCTCCCATACAAAACCTCATACGGAGCCATTCCGATGTTTGCATGGTAGCTATTATTGTACGCAAACTCCACTAGTGGCATATACCAATCCCAACTCGTCGGCTGGTCTAAAACACAAGCTCTTAGCATATCTTCTAAGGTTTGGATTGTCCTCTCAGATTGGCCATCTGTTTGAGGATGGTAAGCCGTACTCAAGCTTAATCGGGTTCCAAAGGCCTTCTGAAATGCACCCTAGAACCTTGAAGTGAAATGGAGATCTCTGTCAGAAATTATGGTAGTAGGCACACCATGAAGTCTCACAATCTCCTTTCTATATAAGCGTGCTAGCTCCTCAAGGTTAGAATTCATTCGAATGGGTAAAAAGTGAGTCGACTTCGTCAGTCAGTCCACAATCACCCAGACAACATCAAAACTAACTGTAGTTCTCGGCAATCCCGATACGAAGTCCATCACAATGCTCTCCCATTTCCATTGCGAAATCTCCAAGGGTTGCAAAGTCCCAGAAGGTCTCTGACGTGGCAGAAATTAGCCGATTAAGAAATTAATATAGAAATAACATTACAAGTACAGTTCTTAACCAGCAAAAATCCGCTTATCAATTTAAAAGGGTTGTCACAAATTTTAGAATAAAAATAATGGGAGTAGAAATCCCAGGTCGTCTCCCAACGAGTTGACAAAAGAGTGCTATCTTATTAGTCAGGAGTTTTCCAAGAATTTTTAAGAGTTGGAGAACAGGAAATTAAATGATTGTAATTTAAGGCAATGAAAATTAATGAGAGAATTTATATAATCAAATAAAAGCCTTGACCGAGAGAAGATTAATTGGAAGTTCTATCCTTGTTGGATTTTTCCAAGTGTAATATTAAAAGGTTTTTGTTCTACTTAGTCATCCCTTACTGAATAAAGGAAAGTCAAGTAACTAACTAACCAACTATATCTCAAGTCCTAGTCCTCTCACAAGGAAGGATTAGAGTCAGAGACGAGAGAGCCAGCCAACAACTTTTAATTAAAATTAACACTTGAGTATTCCAACTCAAGGTTCTCCTCTTAATCAACTCCCAATAAAGTTAGGAAACTACTCCATTGACATGAATATAACGTTCATAGGTATATAAAGGGAATAAGAAGAAGACATGATAAATTAAATAATAACTAAAAAATAATAAAAAATAAAAATAAGACTTTGCATTAATAAATCCCAAAATCATAAACATACTTATCCAAATAGGGTTAATGGGCAATAAAAGAGTAAAGGAATAGGGAAACAAACTAGAATAATGAAACTTCAATGGAGGCAATGACTCTTCTCAATATCCAAAAGCAAAAGCGTGAAACTAGAAATATATGAATGTAAAAGAACCCTAGAGGAAGTAGTGATTTCTCTCTAAGATTCAAAACTAAAACTAAAAACTATGTGTATGAGAATGTGTGTTAAGTCTCTATTTGTCCTCTGGCTCTAGTCTGTGTTTCTGGGCTAAAAACTGGGTCCAAACTTGGCCCAAAATCACCCCCAGCGTTTTCTACGATTTCTGCAGGTTGCGCATGTCACGCATACGCGTCGCTGGTCAACTTCGCGTGTCAGCGTACGCATAAGGTACGCGCACGCGTCGCCGTGTGAACTCCGATTCACGCGCACGCGTGAGCCATGCGTGCGCGTCGCTTCTCGCTGGTTGTCTCCTTTATTTCTTGTGCTCCTTCCATTTTTGCAAGCTTCCTTTCCATTCTTTAAGCCATTCCTGCCCTATATCGCCTGAAAATACTTAACGCATAAATCACGACATCAAATGGTAAAAAAGGGAATTAAAATACACAATTTAAAGGCTTAGGAAGCAAGTTTTCAATCATAGAATAAAATTGGGAAGGAATTGTAAAATCATGCAAATCATATGAATAAGTGTGCAAAGACTTGATAAAAAACAATTCAATTGAGCACAAGATAAACCATAAAATAGTAGTTTATCAGTCTCTGATGTTCAATTTTCACCTTCTAACAAGTTAAGCACTTTGAAACATATTCCACTACATCATTTTTGATACCAGGCCACCAAAACATAGCTTCAGATCATTGTACATCTTAGTGCTTCCCGGATGAATAGAAAACTCGCTATTATGTGCTTCCCTCAAGATATATTGCCGTAAGGTCCCTTCATCTGGCATACAAATCCTACCCTTGAACCTCCATAACCCATCATCATCCCATGATACTCTCCATCGCTTCCCTTGTTTAATTGCCGGCCATACCTTCCGTCATTCCTTCTCGTCTTGCTAACCTTCCTCAATCATAGATTTAAAGTTTCTCGAAATTTGTAATTGACTTAGGCACAAAGTTCCAGACTCCTCTCTGACTCCCACTTTTAAACTCTTGAACGCCTTTAGCAATTCCTCCTCTCTAAGCATCATCCAAGTCGCATACAACGACTTCTGACTTAATGCATACGCCACAACATTCGCTTTCCCCAGATGGTAATTCAGCTCAAAATCGTAGTCTTTCAGTAATTCCATCCACCTCTTTTGTCGCATATTAAGCTCTTTCTGATCAAAGAGATATTTCAAGCACTTATGATCAGAGAAAACTCAGAACTTAACCCAATAGAGGTAATGCTTCCACACCTTCAATGCAAACACAACCGCAGCAAGTTCCAGATCGTGCGTCGGATAATTAACTTCGTGAGGTCTCAACTACTGTGAGGCATATGCTACTACATTCCGGTGCTGCATTAGCACGCACCCCAAACCTCTAGTGAGGCATCGCAATACACCTCAAATGGTTCATTCGGTTCAAGCAACACCAATACAGGTGCAGTGGTCAACCTTTGCTTCAGCGTTTGAAAACCCTCATCGTACTCAGGAGTCCAGACAAATGGAACATCCTTGCGGGTTAACTTTGTCAATGGTAATGCCATCTGAGAAAAGCCTTTGATGAATCTCTGATAGTAACCAGCTAAGCCTAAAAAACTTCTTATCTTTGTTACTAAGGTCGGTCGCCCCCACTCCATCACTATGTCCACCTTGGAAGGATCTACTGCTATCCCCTACTTACTCACTACATGGCCAAGAAACTTCACCTTGCTCTTCTAGAATTTGCACTTAGATAGTTTCGCATAAAGTTTCCTTTCCTTTAGAATCCACAACACAATTCTTAAGTGTTTCGTATGCTCTTCCTCGGTCTTAGAATAAATTAGTATATCATCAATAAAGACGACAACGAACTTATCTAAAAACGGGAGAAAAATTCTATTCATATAGTCCATAAATACTGCAGGAGCATTCATCAACCCAAAAGACATTACAGTGTACTCGTAATGACCATAACGAGTCCTGAAAACGGTTTTAGGGATGTCTTCACCTCTCACCCTTATCTGGTGATAACAGGATCGTAAATCAATCTTGGAGAAAATCCCGGTTCCTTGTAACTGATCCATGGGATCGTCAATCCTTCGTCGTGGGTACTTATTCTTTATTGTGACATTATTCAATTGCCTGTAACCCACGTAGAGACGCATACTCCCGTCTTTCTTCTTCACCAGCAACATCGGCGCTCCCCACGGAGTAACACTAGGACAGATGAAGCTTTTACCCACTAGAGCCTTAAGCTCGCCCATTTCTAAAGGAGACATTCTATAAGGGGCAATAGAGATTGGCCCCGTTCTAGGTACCAACTCAATTGCAAATTCAACCTCCTGAGCAGGAGGGAATTCATCAATGTCGTCCGAAAAAACTTCAGGAAACTCACAAGCAACCAGAACTTTCTCTAAACTTTGTTCCTCACCCGACACACTCACAGCCAACAGCATAATGCCTTGACACTCCTATCTGACAATTTAATACCACGTAGTTTAAATAATATCCATTCACTACAACCGGCCCTTCTGATCCTTCTGGCATGAAATATAATGATTTCTCAAAGTAGTCCAGCAAAACATGGTTTTTAGACAACTAGTCCAACCCCAAGATAAGATCAAGACCGGTCATCAACAAGCAAATTAAATCATGGACAAAATCACGTTGCTTAACCCTAAATGAAAGTTGCAGACATCCTAACCTAGTCACCATGGCTTCATGAGTGGCATTATACACCTTCAGATCATAGCCCAAAACCGCAATTTTCAATCTTAACTCGCTAGCCTTTTCAAGTGCAATGAATGAATGAGTTGCTCCCGAACCAAATAAAGCATTCAAAAGTTTACCGGCTATTTCACATTTACCTCGGATAAGTGTATCAGATCTCTCTGCACCTATAGCTGAAGTGGTGAACACCCGTCCAGACTACTATGTCCTCCCATTTCCTTGTCTTTGCTTCTCCGGATAGTTCGAGGCTTTGTGCCCCGCTTTTACACATGAGTAACACAAGCCCTAACCAGCTTTACATTGAGAACCCGGATGATGACTCCCATATCTAGCACAAGCTTGCTCATTCAGAGGCTGCTTTCTAAATCTTCTCCTAGAGAAATTGTTGTTGTTAGGCCTTCTGAAATTAGCCTGATCCTGAGTCTGTTGTGGTGCAAAGCCTCCACGCTTAAAAGTTTGACCTCTAGGAGCAAAGCTCCTTCTCGGTTCTACTGAAAAGTCCCCCTGTGACTTACTTTATCCGCCGCCGCCCTTTTCACACAGTCTTCGGGCACTCTGCTCTTATTTACCAACTCGAAGAAAGTCTTGATCTCCATTGGCCCTACTGAAATGAAGATGTCGCTTCGGAGACCTCCTTCGTACTTGATACACTTTCATTCCTCGAAGTCTTCAGGAGCTCCCTAACAAATACGAGAAAATCTGCACAGTTCCTCGAATTTGTTGGTGTATTTAGAAATGGACATGGAACCCTGCTTCAGCTACAGTAACTTAAGTTTCTTCACCATCCTAACAGAATTCGAAAAGTACTTCTTATAAAATTCAACCTGGAGAGCATCCCAGGAAATAGGGTCATCACCCTGCTGCAAAAGATGTCGTGTAGCTTGCCACCAATGTAGCGCTTCCCTGGTGAGCTGATAGGTAGCGAACTCGATACACTACTCCTCAGGCACCTGCTGTGTTTGTAGTGCTCGTTCCATGGCCTGAAACCAGGTATCAGTTTCAGTTGGATTGGTGGTTCCCTTAAACACCGGCGGGTTAACCTTCAAGAATGCTGACAGCGTCATAGACCCATTCTGCCATTTTCCCCATTACCATTATTATTCATTTGATGTCTTAACGCCTCAACAATGGCCTGCATAGCAACAGCCATATTCTCTAACACAGCCATGAAGTTTATCGAACCATTCGTATTGGTTTCCGGTCCCTGAGTACTAGTACGACCTCTCCCAAGGTCTCGACCGTGTCCACGAGACACTAATTGGTTCCTATATACAACAAACAATCAATATCAAGTTGATCAGTCTCAATATCAGAAGTCTAGTGCTTCAAAGTCCCAAATTCATGCTCATGAATGTTTATGCCAGTTATATCAATCAGATATTCTAATAGCACATAAACACACACACACACAGAGAATGCACGGAAGCATAGTCAGTCTAACCCTCATGCTCTACTGAAACGAATTGCTCTGATACCATAATGTAACACCCTATCACACAGAGTCTTATGCTTAAGTCATAAGACAGAGGTGGTGAGGTATTACTGATGACAAGTCATCATATACCCATTTTTCAAGCTAATTTCACTTGTTTTGTTAGCATTTATGCACTTTCTTGCATCCTAAGTTAGTGATTTGGAGTGAAAATGCATAACTTCTCTAAATCAAGCAACCACTATGAAATTAATGATAAATCATGAGGTTTAAGCTAATTTTAATTGCATTTTAATTGATTTATAAGCCTCTTGAATTTAGTGATGCTTTGAGTGGTTGTTTTGGTTTATTGTAGGTGAAGAAAAGAAAAGAAAATGGAAAGCGTGGCATAAAAAGTGTAGCCAAAGAAAGAAAAGCGTGGCCGAATCAAGAGGAGGCGTGCCGCATTATAATGGGGAAGCAACCTTGCCCTCCACAAGGGCAGAATGCCCTCTAGGAGGGCAGCATCAAGTAACCAAACCAAGACAAGGCAACCTTGCCCTGCCCACTCCAAGGGCAGAGCACAAAATGGTGCCTTGGAGCCAAGAGAAGCAAACTCTGCCCTGCCCTTGTGGAGAGCAGGATCGGGCACCTCAAGGAAAAAAATCCAAGGAAAAATAGCTCCCATGCATGCCACAAGGTTCGAACCAAGAACCATGAGGAAGCCAAGCCTTGAGACACACTAGCGTGCCAAGAAACCAAGAAAATAATTAGCGTGCATGCCTCCGCCCAGTTTCGAACACGGGCCATGAAAGAAGGATCATTGCCCTGCCCTTGGCGCGGGCAGGGCAGAATCATGAGTGTGCGCACCATTTCTCATCCTGGCGCGGGCAGGGAGCATCCACGCGTCAACTTGCTTCGCGCGCACGCGCGCTCCTCAAATCTGGCATCATCCACGCATCAACGTGCAGCACGCGCACGCGCGCCTCTCAATCCTGGCAGCACCAAGCGCACGCACGCATCACGTTCTGGCGCAGCAGCTTTCCCGCCCTGCCCTTGGCGCGGGCAGGGCAGCCTCTGGCGCACCAAGGGCACACCAAACTTGCACCAACACGCATCATGGCCGCACCAATTGCTAGCCCAAGCATCAATTTTCTGCCCTGCCCACCACAAGGGCAGGGCAGCCTCCTGGGAGTGGATTTTTTGGGCCAAAATTCAAATTAAAAATTAATTTGAATTCATTTCTTCACCAATCCAAAAGCCCATCCAAATCCCAAAATCCAAGAATAGAAAGTGTATAAATAGTAGTTAGTTTGATGTAATTAGAACTTTTTTAGCTACTTTTATGCTCACTTTTGAATTTTTACTTTTACCTTGGCTTTAGAATTTTCACTTTCACATTCCTTTGGAGCTTTGACTCTCTTGGAATTGTTCTTGAGAGAATTGGCCGAGACTTTAGAGGATCAAGGGAGAATTGATTGATCTCCTTCCTCAATTCCCTTGGGCAATTCTACTCCTCTGTCTTCTGAGTTGTGGATGTGTGAAATTGGGGAAATTCTGTCCCAATTCCCATTCTAGCTCTGTTTAAATTTGTTTGCTGCATAATTCACTTTCAATTCTGTTCTTCTATTGCTTCTTCTTTCATTTTCTGTCAATTGCTTAGCAACTTCAGATCTGGGAAGGAAATTGGGTTTTAGGCTCTGCTACCTAAGCCCTTGGGATCCTGAGATCACTTTTGGTTCTTCTGTGAACCTTTACTGCACTTTCATTTCCTTGCTGTTTAGATTTCTGTTTGCATCCAATTCAATTTCTGCTACCTTCATTACTGCAATTTACTTTTCCTTTGTTTAGATCTTGCAATCCCACTCCTTAATTCCCATTTATCTTCTAGCAATTTATCTTTCTTGCCATTTAAGCTACTGCAATTTACCTTTCTTGCACTTTAAGTTTCAGTCATTTAATTTCTTGTTCCTTAAGTTTCTGCACTTTTACAATTCTGTTCTTAAATTTACTGCCCATTTCCCTTTCCCCCTTTACATTTACTGTCATTTACTTTCTGTTAAACACAAATCACTTAACCAACACTTGATTTGCTTGACTAAACCACCCACTAAACTAAAATTGCTCAATCCTTCAATCCCTGTGGGATCGACCTCACTCTTGTGAGTTATTATTACTTGATGCGACCCGGTACACTTGCCGGTGAGTTTTGTGTTGGATCGTTTTCCACACATCAAGTTTTTGGCGCCGTTGCCGGGGATTGAAATAGATTGACAATGATTAAGTGAAGTGGAGGTCTAGATTAAGCACTTTTTCTTTTCTGTTATTCTAACTCCTACTAATACACTAACTGTTTGAATTTTTGCTTAAACTAACCAAAACCTCATTCTAGCAATAGATTGAAGTTTTGTTAACTCTCTGGGTTTGTGTGTTTGTTGCTGTGTGTTTGTATGTCAGGTATAGGGAGATCCTCTCCTATCATTTCTGAAATTGATCCAAGGACTCTTCGGAGAATAAGAAGAGCAGAAAGAGGGAAGAATATTGTTGGAGAAGAAGAAGAATCTGAGGAGGAATTCCAAGATATGGAAGGAGATACCAGTCAGCCAGGAGGAGGAGCCAACAATGACCAACAGAGAAGAGTCTTGGCTTCATACACATTTGCTAATGCCAAACATTGTGGGAGTAGCATTCTTCCTCCCAATGTCAATGCCAACAACTTTGAACTCAAGCCACAACTCATAACTCTGGTGCAAAACAATTGTTCTTTCGGAGGAGGACCTTTGGAGGATCCAAACCAACATTTGTCCACCTTTTTGAGAATCTGTGATACAGTGAAGACAAATGGTGTACCTCCTGATAGCTATAAGTTGCTTCTCTTCCCATTCTCTCTTAGAGATAAAGCAACTCAATGGCTAGAGACCTTTCCAAAAGAAAGCATCAACACTTGGGATGACTTAGTGAGCAAGTTCCTTGCCAAATTCTATCCACCTCAAAGAGTCCTAAGGTTGAAGACAGAGGTTCAAACCTTCACTCAATTGGAGGCCGAGAGCTTATATGAAGCATGGGAGAGATACAAGGCTCTATTGAGGAAGTGTCCACCAGAGATGTTCACTGAGTGGGACAAGCTACAAAACTTCTATGAAGGCCTTACTCTTAAAGCTCAAGAGGCTCTTGATCACTCTGCCGGAGGCTCTCTACAACTCATGAAAACCACAGAGGAAGCTCGAAACCTCATTGATATGGTGGCCAACAACCAATATTTCTTTGCTCATCAAAGACAACGCCAACCATCACAAAGAAGAGGAGTCATGGAGTTGGAAGGAGTTGATTCAATCTTAGCTCAAAACAAGATGATGCAGCAGCAAATCCAACAATAATTTGAGCAAATGGCTAAGAGAATTGATGGCTTGCAAGTGGCAGCAGTGAGCACCACAAGCCAACCTCCAAACACTTGGGTACAAAGTGAAGAAACTCAAGAGGAGCAACAACAAGAGCAGGTTCAATACTTGCACAACCAGAATCAGGGAACAAATGAAGTTTATGGAGAGACTTACAATCCATCTTGGAAGAATCATCCAAACCTCAGATGGGGAGACAATCACAATCAAAACCAACAACCATGGCAAAGAAACACAGGCCAAAACAATTGGAAAAACACAAACCACAACCCCCAGCCAACCACTAACCAAAATTCATACAGAAAACCACAAAACAACTACCCAAATTCTAACCAATACCCACCCAATAACCACCCAACTAACCAAAACACTTATCCTCACCCATCAACACCCCAAAATCAACCCACCTCACAAGACTCACAGAGAATCACCCATCTAGAACAGCTCATGGAAAAACTGATGAAAAGCCAAGAACTAACCACCAAGAATCAAGAAGCTACCATGAAGAACTTAGAGAGGCAAATTGGCCAAATCTCTAAGAAGATCTCTGTTGAGAAACCATCAAGTTCACTACCTAGTGATACCATTCCCAACCCAAAGGAAGAATGCAAGGTGGTGCAACTGAGAAGTGAAAGGGTGTTAACAGATGGCAACCAAGGAGCAACCAAAGAGCTCATGGAAGATATCACTGAGCCAACAAAGAAGGATGAAGCCATTAACAAGGATAAGATAAGCAAGAATGCTCCAGAAAAACTCACAGAAGAAGATAACAAGCCACAGAATCTGAAGAAAGGAAAGAAGATCATGGAGGAACCCATTCCAGAACAGCATCAAGTGGTGAAGAGCTCAACACCACCACTACCTTATCCACAAAGATTCCACAAGGAAACAAAGGACCTGCACTTCCACAAATTTCTTGAGACTTTGAAGAAATTGGAAATTAACATACCTTTGGCAGAGGCTTTAGAGCAAATGCCCCTGTATGCTAAGTTTCTAAAAGAGCTCATCAACAAGAAAAGAAGTTGGAATGAGAAGGAATTCGTGATGCTTAGCGAAGAGTGTAGTGCACTCATCAAAAAGGGACTTCCTCCCAAGCTTGAAGATCCTGGAGGATTCTTCCTACCATGCACTATTGGGAACCTGTTTATCAACAAGGGGATGTGCGATCTAGGAGCAAGCATAAATCTAATCCCATATTCTCTAGTGAAAAAGCTTGGCATAGAGGAAGTAAAACCAACAGAGATGTCTTTGGAATTGGTGGATCAATCAATAGTCTATCCTAAGGGGCTAATTGAGAACCTTTTAGTTAAGGTTGGCAAGTTCATCTATCCGGCAGACTTTGTAATCCTAGGTTCTTCAGAAAATGGAAATGACTCCATAATACTTGGTCGACCATTTTTAGCCACTGCTAGAGCCATTGTGGACATTGAGCAAGGAGAGTTAACTCTGAGGATGCATGAGGAGAGCATCATCCTGAAAGTCTTTCCAGAAGAACAAAAAGATGAAGAAACAGGCAAAATGAGTGATGATCCCCTTCCAAAGCAATCAACTGAAAAGGAATTGGAACAGAAAAACAAACAGATGCAAGAAGAAAAGGGGATTCACAAGGAAGCAGGGGTGATCAGCAGAAAGGAAGGCATCACAACTCAAGTAACTGCCAAGAAGGGAAGATCAACAAGCAAGAAAAAGGTGAAGAATAAGAAAAAGGCTCACAAAGGGTGGAAGAACAAGAAAATCCCAACTGAAGGATTTTCTAAGGGTGATAAGGTGCAATTAATATACCAACAGCAGGGAGCAGAAGATTATTACACTGTCAACCAAATTCTTTCTTTTGAGCATGTGGAGATTGAACATCAAAGCACTCAGAGAAAGCTGACAGTGAGGGGTGACAAGTTGAGACACCACCAATATCAACCACCCTAAAGGGAGGTCAATGTCAAGCTAATGACAATAAAAGAGCGCTTGTTGGGAGGCAACCCAACCTGAGGTAGTTTCTTTTCATAACTTTTCAATAAAAATGTTGAGTAATTGGTATGGATTGCAAGGAGCTAAGTTTGGTGTTGCACACCAAAACAATTTGAGGAAGAATGAAAACTTCTAAGTTTGGTGTTCCACCAAAAATATCATCTAATACATTCTCACCTCTTGCATGATTCTAACTCCAAGCAATCAACCACATTACTCAACTGTTAAATTGTTTTCTAGCTTTAATTCCATTAACCGTTAGCAAGGATACATGGTTTCAAATATGGTTAACTTTGTACATCTGAGACAGTGGCAAAACAATTAAGTTTGGTGTTCACACACCAAAACAAATCCTGAAACCACACTCAGTTATGCTTACTAACCATATGATCAAGGGCTTGAGAAGCAAGCAACTTTGAGGATTATGCAGGACATGAATCAATAATTGAAGACACTATGCATTTTGACTCAAAAGGGAACATAGCAGAAAGAAAAATCAAAGGGCTGCAACTACAAAGGTTGTATCTGAACTTAATCCTTGCTGCTGTGTATTGTTTCGAACATAGAAACCATTGTATGCCTTGCTAAAGAGTTTATCTAGTTGCAAGTGAAATTGTTTGGAAAAATGATGAGTCTGCATAATGCTTGTATCCATCACTTAGCTTGAATATTGCTTTGTTTCCCATATGCTTGAATAAAAGAGTTTGGTTTGAATTGAAAAGTAAAATATCCAATGTTGCATGAGTATGAATGGAAGTTGGTGGTGGCACATGTGTTTGATTAAATGCATAACTCATGAGATAAGTGTTGCATAATATCATTCTCATTCAATTGTGAGTTAGCTTGCTGTTACATAGACCTTTATCAATAATGAAGCACCCTTGGTAACAAAAACAGAAAGAAAAGGAAGAAAGAAAAAGCCAAAATGGCAAGAAAACAAAGAATAAAGGTTGGACACCAATGGTTTGGACCCTAGGACAAATGCCTGTGGTGTTCTTGTACTGAGATCTGCTTGGACGAGTAAATTCTAAGGGGTATTTTGAAACCCGGTCACTTAGATCAACTGATTTGGGATGGCCAATTGAAAATCCACAATAAAGAGCAACTTAGATACAAAGCACTTAGTGATCCAAAGAGATGCTGGGCATCAATGATCCTAGGAAGAATTAGTGAGCTAAGTGTCTGTGGTGGAAAGATGTTGAGCAAAATAAAAGAAAATGAAGCCAAAGGCTAAGCTGCAACATTTAACACCAAACCTCTAAAAAAATAAAAAGCTTGTTAAAGCATCATAAGCCAAAAAGAAGTTAGCAAGGGAGTGATCAAAAGGAGAGTCTTATAACAGCAAGTTTAGCAAACCTTGGATGCAAAGTGTGTCTTATGCAGCAGCAACAATAAGTGAGTATCATTGTCTGCATAAATGCCCCATAAATTGAAGTTCTGCTATCTGCATAATAAGGATTTGTGTTCTTTTCTTATTCATATCATTTACTCTTAGTTTTGATGCTTGCTTGGGGACAAGCAAGGTTTAAGTTTGGTGTTGTGATGACAAGTCATCATATACCCATTTTTCAAGCTAATTTCACTTGTTTTGTTAGCATTTATGCACTTTCTTGCATCCTAAGTTAGTGATTTGGAGTGAAAATGCATAACTTCTCTAAATCAAGCAACCACTATGAAATTAATGATAAATCATGAGGTTTAAGCTAATTTTAATTGCATTTTAATTGATTTATAAGCCTCTTGAATTTAGTGATGCTTTGAGTGGTTGTTTTGGTTTATTGTAGGTGAAGAAAAGAAAAGAAAATGGAAAGCGTGGCATAAAAAGTGTAGCCAAAGAAAGAAAAGCGTGGCCGAATCAAGAGGAGGCGTGCCGCATTATAATGGGGAAGCAACCTTGCCCTCCACAAGGGCAGAATGCCCTCTAGGAGGGCAGCATCAAGTAACCAAACCAAGACAAGGCAACCTTGCCCTGCCCACTCCAAGGGCAGAGCACAAAATGGTGCCTTGGAGCCAAGAGAAGCAAACTCTGCCCTGCCCTTGTGGAGAGCAGGATCGGGCACCTCAAGGAAAGAAATCCAAGGAAAAATAGCTCCCATGCATGCCACAAGGTTCGAACCAAGAACCATGAGGAAGCCAAGCCTTGAGACACACTAGCGTGCCAAGAAACCAAGAAAATAATTAGCGTGCATGCCTCCGCCCAGTTTCGAACACGGGCCATGAAGGAAGGATCATTGCCCTGCCCTTGGCGCGGGCAGGGCAGAATCATGAGTGTGCGCACCATTTCTCATCCTGGCGCGGGCAGGGAGCATCCACGCGTCAACTTGCTTCGCGCGCACGCGCGCTCCTCAAATCTGGCATCATCCACGCATCAACGTGCAGCACGCGCACGCGCGCCTCTCAATCCTGGCAGCACCAAGCGCACGCACGCATCACGTTCTGGCGCAGCAGCTTTCCCGCCCTGCCCTTGGCGCGGGCAGGGCAGCCTCTGGCGCACCAAGGGCGCACCAAACTTGCACCAACACGCATCATGGCCGCACCAATTGCTAGCCCAAGCATCAATTTTCTGCCCTGCCCACCACAAGGGCAGGGCAGCCTCCTGGGAGTGGATTTTTTGGGCCAAAATTCAAATTAAAAATTAATTTGAATTCATTTCTTCACCAATCCAAAAGCCCATCCAAATCCCAAAATCCAAGAATAGAAAGTGTATAAATAGTAGTTAGTTTGATGTAATTAGAACTTTTTTAGCTACTTTTATGCTCACTTTTGAATTTTTACTTTTACCTTGGCTTTAGAATTTTCACTTTCACATTCCTTTGGAGCTTTGACTCTCTTGGAATTGTTCTTGAGAGAATTGGCCGAGACTTCAGAGGATCAAGGGAGAATTGATTGATCTCCTTCCTCAATTCCCTTGGGCAATTCTACTCCTCTGTCTTCTGAGTTGTGGATGTGTGAAATTGGGGAAATTCTGTCCCAATTCCCATTCTAGCTCTGTTTAAATTTGTTTGCTGCATAATTCACTTTCAATTCTGTTCTTCTATTGCTTCTTCTTTCATTTTCTGTCAATTGCTTAGCAACTTCAGATCTGGGAAGGAAATTGGGTTTTAGGCTCTGCTACCTAAGCCCTTGGGATCCTGAGATCACTTTTGGTTCTTCTGTGAACCTTTACTGCACTTTCATTTCCTTGCTGTTTAGATTTCTGTTTGCATCCAATTCAATTTCTGCTACCCTCATTACTGCAATTTACTTTTCCTTTGTTTAGATCTTGCAATCCCACTCCTTAATTCCCATTTATCTTCTAGCAATTTATCTTTCTTGCCATTTAAGCTACTGCAATTTACCTTTCTTGCACTTTAAGTTTCAGTCATTTAATTTCTTGTTCCTTAAGTTTCTGCACTTTTACAATTCTGTTCTTAAATTTACTGCCCATTTCCCTTTCCCCCTTTACATTTACTGTCATTTACTTTCTGTTAAACACAAATCACTTAACCAACACTTGATTTGCTTGACTAAACCACCCACTAAACTAAAATTGCTCAATCCTTCAATCCCTGTGGGATCGACCTCACTCTTGTGAGTTATTATTACTTGATGCGACCCGGTACACTTGCCGGTGAGTTTTGTGTTGGATCGTTTTCCACACATCAATTACGACCTCTAAAAATAAAATTTAGTATATATAGTAGTGTGAAGTATATGTATAACTAGGAGCCTTTGAAGAAAAAGGGGTAAATGAAAATTGCTAAACTGAAACGCACAACACTCTGATCTATAACGTAAACGAAGCAGATAAAGTAAGCTGACACAGATATATGTACAATAGAGTACCAAGATACAACTAGCAAAGCTCAGGTCTCGGTTCGTGATGGTAACCGGTCCGAGCACATAGTTATACATATATATACATAGTTATATATATATATAGGAAAAACCCAAAAGAAACCCCAAAATACAGAGTTACAAAACCTGAGTCTCCAAAATAATCTTTAAGAGGAGTTGATACAAACTACATGTAAACAGTGGAGATAATAAGTATCTAAGTAACTATATAAAACTAAAATAAAGTCTCAAGAGCTAATGATTTTCGCTAAATCAGAAGTCTCCAGCATGCCTCAATAAGGAGCCTCACGTCCTGCATCTGAAACCCACAAAAATCTGCATGGGTGAGAACCAGAGATTTTCAGCATAGTAACAATGCCCAAATATCTAACATATAATGTCTTGGGAAAACCGAAGGCAATCCTAGAACTCCCAATTCATAATTAAAGCATATAAACATAACTAAACCATGAGAAATAAAAATAGGCAACAAATTAAGGATATTCAGTCAAACAAAATCTCCCCTTTCCAACTCCTCTAAACCTCCCAACAGCCACTGGTAATTTGATGTCGCAAACACAATTATATCAAGTAAGAAAATTCACAAATAGGAAGCAGATACAGCAGTTAAACAAATAGCAAGTAATTATGCAGTTAATTAGGCATTCCAAACAAATCACATATAATGCATATGATGTATGCCTATCCTAGTAGCTGATGAGTCTCATCTGTCGGTTATGAAGCCAACCTGACAAGTCCTAGTAGCTAACTATTGGACTGTCCCTCTGTCGCGCATCCCCAACTCGAGCTATACTCAATCATAATTATCAACATATATATACACAATACCCACATTGGAGTTTATTCACGGGGGCGAGCTCATCCGGAACTTTCACAGTGTCCGACCACACTTACCACATAGGGTCAGCAGAGTATCGAATCTCAACCTGGAGTACGTGGTGGCTAGCAACTGCTTTCACCCAGGGAAACTTGTATCTTAGATAGGTGGAAGTACAACCATCACAACATCAATCAATCCAAATATATGCATTCATACTCAGCCATAAATCAATATTTATCTCAGCCATTCGGCTTATACTCATAATTTATAACCAGCCATAATCCATCATCACATGCAGCCATCTGGCTCATATCATACACAGCACTCCCACCATTATCCTCATCAACTCATGCTATAATCAATCATGATTCATCATAAATTTCCCTTTACTTCTTTTACAAGTTACCTTTCTCACAACCTTCACAAGCTTCATAACCCTCTAACCACCTATTAGGCTTCAAACAAGAGAAAACAGAGTTTTGAATGCTAGAGGAATGCATAAAATCAGAAAGCACAGTTGCTGAGAAACAGGGGCTCGCGTATGTGGCCTCTTGCTCACATACGCGAGGAGCATAAGAAGTAGCATATGCTCGCGTTGTGTGTTCCTTCTTGCGTACGCTCCCTGGCCAAGCTGGACTTCTCGCGTACGCATCACTGGTTCGCATACGAGAGCTCCTCAAACTGAATTATTTGTTCGCGTCGCGCACTAGGTGGTCGCGTATGCAACCTCAAAAATGCCACTCTTGCGTACGTGACCCACACCATGTGTACGCGAAACCTTAAGGCAGTAGCCATTGGTAGCATTGCGCAGGCATCTCGCGTATGCGGACATAGCAAAAACCTGAAAAGCTGCTAAGTCCTGAATGCTTAGCTTTGCACACCAAACTTTGATCGAGCATATCTCCCTCATTTTAAAATATTTTTCTACCGTTCTTTAAATGGCATAAACACCTCGGACCCAATTTCGTTTCTAAATATGTTTGACATAAATTAGGGGTCCGGAGGCCAGTTTGTACTCCGTCAAATTTTGGACTAAAAATACAATTTTCACCAAACTTGCAAAACCTCCAAATTTTAAAACATAAAACTTCCAAAACTCTTTTAAACCAACCAAAACTCAACCATTCATAATCAAGCAAGGATCAAAGAGGCAAAGAGGCAAGAAGAAGCTTTTCCTTCAAGCTAATTAGATCTGATAACATCAAAACTCAAAAATCTGAACACTTTACCCACTAAATTTTTGTTCTCTCACATGAATTTTTGGGCTTTGTAGAGCTAGACACCGCGGTCGCGTGGCTGCAAACAGTGCGGCGGTCGGAGCTCCAGATCAAAAGTTAAGTCAAATGAAGATTGAATTGAATTAGGAAAAGGGTTTCATGCTTCCCCTTCCCTTCTCAGCGTGTTTGATGTTGTGGTGGGGAGAGAAGGGTTGTGCCTCTCATTTAGTCACCCATTGGGTTGGGCCAAGGTCCCAATACGGGCCTGGTTGGCCCGGTTTGGCCCGTTCGGCCTAATCTTGGGCTGAATTCTTTAAAATTGGTGTCAAAATTCTTGTTTAAATTTTCTCTATCATATTAAGCCATAAAATTCATATTTATAATTTTCTAGAATAAATTTTGATTTTTGGGTTAATTACTCATTAATTAACCTGGTTTTATACTCCATGTATAGGACACATTAAATCTCCTTTAAACATTTTTTTTTGCTTAATACTTCAGACTAATTTACAAAAGGCACCAATAAACATATATAAATGTGAATATTCACTTTAATACCTGATCAAGTGACACAGTCTCATTATCAATTAAGTCCTCTGGCAGAACAACCTTGTGAACTTGAGACACATATGCAAGAATCTGAAAAGTAAGAGACCTTTAGCAAAGGATATCCTAAGGGAATTGGCATATAAAAATATGATACATGCACATAAATATACACCAACTATGAATAGACATATATAAATAATCGATGCTGGACAACTTCACTTATGTCTTTACTATGTAAAGTTCCATGTTTCTTTTCTTGTTTTAGAGGATGTCTTATCCTCTCCCTTGTTGAACTTTCCTCTTTTCTCATTTTAAAACATTTTGCCTATCACGAAGAAGACAATATGTACTCTTTGCATGCATTTTCAAAGGTGGAAGCTGATAGAAAAATAACAGAAAACATAATATACAATGGAAAAAGGGAGAGAATTAGATTCAAAATATTTTTATCCTGTATTAATATCTTTTGATACAATTTTATAGCTTCTTCAAAGAATAAGCAGTGGACCGCTAAAAAAGGGACAAAAATACCATTGTGTAAAACAGGCAGAAAACTCTAGCTTAAACCACAAGACAATTACACACCTCAGTTCCTGCAAAATCCTTAAGGTTTTTTTAGCAACAGCACCAGAAGAAACCCTTCCAATGGTTTCTCTTGCAGAAGATCTACCATGCCCCTTAAAAATAAGAGACCAGATGCATAAGTATAATGCATGTCTAATTAAAAGAAAATGCCAAACTCATTAAATCATAAAAGTTGATATCTGAACTGATCTGATACCATACTTCATTTCGTAGGTTGCATCCGCATGGGAAAGCTTATAAGCTGATGACAACTCACTATAGTCCTGAAACCCAGAAAATGTAATGAACAAAGCTATAAGCATTACAGAATCAACTAAAGAATACCAAATATAAACTTGTGAGTCTGTCATAAATCATAATCAACTATTATTGTCAAGCCTTCGAACTACAGGTTTTTACTTCATCTAACCAATTACCAAATAAGGACGATTGATTTACCAAAAGATTGAGTATGATAGGAATCGAGGCTATTGGACGTTGAATCAATTAGGAGTTAGTAGTCAAGAGTTAGTAAAATAGTTGTGTGGAAAAGAGATTTAGGGTGATTAACACTTAGTAGGAAGGGAATAGGAGAGCTCGGAGGCCTCTCCAACACAAATGTGTCATCTAAGAAAACACCCAACTAACGTCAGTCTTAGCATGACCAATTCAAAGTAAGTCCCTAAACATATATGGTTGGTTTTAAGTACAAGTTCTGAAGAATATATAATTTATCATCTTTGATTAACACCCCCTCACCCCACAAAAAAACACATACGTGCAAAGAAATGTAAAAGAAAAAAGGAGGGGAAAGAAGAATCTCCATTCAGTTCAACATTACAACACGTCTAGAATAACAATAAGTGTTGGTTGTTTTTTATTGACTCTTCTGTACATGAATATAAGCTATAGCATTAGATACTCACATGTCATTTTTTATCAGTACTAGGTACAAATACATGGATTAGAATTCCAGTAGTAAGTCCTGCAATTAACAAATTATACTTCAGTGTTTTATTTTTTTTTTTGCAATAAATATACAGCTTCCCAACAAATATATAGAAGAAATATTAACCTTTGAAGACCCTTGAGAATATTTTACACGTATCAGTCTCCTTTTTAGGAGTTGTAATGTGGCTTTTGCCTAGCCTCCTATACACAAGAACTGCACAATGTTACTCTTTAGAGACATTTTGTAATGCATAATCAACAATCATTTCCTATCATTCATAGTTACAATAATGAAAAGCTATCTTAAAATATATTCATCTGTTATACTATGCAGTTTCTTCTGTCAAGATCAACTTGCACGTCAGACTCGGAGAGAGGGATGCGAGGACACCCATCAATGACACAACCAACACCTCTGCCAAGAGACTCACCATATGTTGTCACACGGAAGTGATTTTAACAAGTACTCTCAACCGCCTGTATCTTTGTAATTCATCAATGACTTCAAAAACTCAAACCAATGTCCATCTCAATATCATTAACTATGAACCCTTAAATGCATAACTGACATTAGATTACAAACCAACCATTTCTTTTAATTTTATTATCCTTTAAGAAATACTGAGACCTAATGTTTTCGGAAGTTTAAGTAAAAAAAGTTAGAAGCATTTAAACTAAGTATAAATTATCTAGGAAGCTTAAAATTTAAAATCCTAATAGGCAAAAAGTTTCAGGGAAAAAATAAATAAATCAAACTAAGAATCAATTTCACATAAGATGAAACATGTGTGTATACCCCCTTCGAGGAGTTCTTACATGAGCTAAACAACAAAATCACCTATTACAATGATTACATTACAACGAATTACATGCTATATCAAACTTAAAACATTAAAATTCATATGAATCACTAAATGGTAATTGTCCCGACATAATCCAATGAGTAATTAACAATCCCGTTATATAGAAAAAGCTTATTATCATTACCATTTTGGACGAATCAATGAAATATTCAACAACGGATTCAGTATTCAAAATTATTATGCTGAAAAAATTGCATTCATGAAAGCAAATAAATAAACGCAATAGATTATATGGATTTGAAAAAATAAACAGGGAGCAGATTGCAGTAACCGATAATCTGAAAATCAACTAACAATAATAACTAGAAGAGGAATTATATATATTATGATGCGATGAAGAGAAAACAAAGAGATGGAAGGAGAGAGTGAACTGACAGATGTTTTTGGGAATGCAAGGGCCGAGGGAGGCTTGAAGGTAGGCGGATGATTGGGATCAGAGGTTGGAATTGGGAGAGATAGAACTGTCGAGGAATGGCTTCGAAGAGAGACAGGTAGAAGAAGAAGCCATTGAAATAAAATACAGGTCGAATGAGAAAAAAATGGTGAATTGAATATTTGAATTAAAATGAGTAATAAGGACTTAAACGAGTGAGTGATGAGGTTTGGAGGTTAATTGGTTAACCTTATAAGGTTTGGGTGTTTATTAGGTAACCTTATATAATAAAAAAAAATATTAGGTATACATGAATATACAATAGATCAATTTATTTATATGATTCAGGATTTAATATAGCATCATGGAATGGTTACTATCGTAAACATGCTAATTTATGTGAATGAAATTGAAGAAATAAAAATCAAATTTTTTATTTTTGGGTCAGAGTTTCATATAAATTTAATTAATCATGTAAATAATAACATTTTAGGTCGATATAATGACATCTTTTTATAGGTATAAATGATATAAATATATAAAATTACCAACTATGATTTATTTTAATGACTAATAACAAAGTTTGATTGATATGGTGCATTATAGAACACAATGAGTAATTATTTGAAATATTAATTATTCTCTTAATATTAAAAAAATAAAAATTTAAATATATATTATTTTTAAAATTAGTAAAAAGATTTAATACTTTCTTATTTAAAAATAAAGATGAAGATTTAAGATTTTCAATTTTTTTTGAATGCATCACATATCAATTGTGATGCAAAGATAAGTACATTAACAAAAGAGAAAGTTTAGGGGGCCAGTACTTTTATCAAAATTTGGCCAGCACTTAACCATTGAAAAAAATGAGTAATTCCAACCCATTAGATATTGACAACAATGAAAACATCATCTTTGAAAAAGCAAAATGTAAACGAATCATTGTTTCACTCATAAAGACAAAATGTAGGTAGTAAAATGAGACATCTAATTTGTTAAAGTGATAGGTTTAAATAGGATTGTTCTCAAAGTTGATTTAATAGGAGCTTAAAGGAGGATTTCTTTTTCAAATGTATTAGACATTCTCTTAGTATTTACATGACAAATTCATTCACATTACACACTCAATATTCAATATTTTAAAGAATTTTATCTACCATTTGTCCTTACAAAAATTTGAATCCTAAAACAGCATTTTAAGAGACATACTAATACACAATTTCAATTAAGCTTTAGTTACGAGTTTGAAGAAGTATAAATACATTAAATAGGATGACCATTCATGTAGTACCCGCATTGAATGCATTATAAATATTTTTAGTTCTTTTAACATTTTTGTTTATCAATGTATTCCAATAGGAATGGCAATGGGTGGGATATGATAGTTATTTAAGTATTTATATTGATTTTGAATATCTATTTATTGTCTCATTTTCTATGTTATTATCGTCCTATACCTAAATATATGGGTATATACTTGCCTTGTATCTAGATTTGGAGGTGAGAGGAGTCAGGTCAAACTCAAGTTTAACTTACGACTTAACTCATTAATAATCAAGCCTATTTGTCAAGTTTAAGTTTAGCTAACCAAAAATTTACGAGTTGACTCAAACTCACAAACTGACTTAAATAACATTAACATAAACATAATCACTAATTTTATATAAATAAATTATAACATATAGATATATATATATATATATATATATATATATATATATATATATATATTGTTTATCTATCTATTATAGTTTATGTACTCTAAACAATTTGTACATAAAAAGATAACTATAAAATTTTATGTAAAAAGCATTAATATATAGATATGATACATCCTTTTATCATAAATAATTTAAAATTGACAAATCGTGCGTGACCAGGAAAACAAACACCCTTTGCTCCTCAACTACCACTTAAAAGAGGACTTTTGTTGAGTAATGAATATGGCATATGTCCTCACGAAAGTGGTTAAGTAAACTACCTCAATTACTGATTAACCTTCCCACACAAATGAAAGAGAGAGAGAGAGAGAGAGAGAGAGAGAGAGAGAGAGAGAGAATGGACTTACACTAATAGTTGAGAGAGAGAGGGAGAGAATGGACTTACACTAATAGTTGATGTTGGCTTGAAAGCTATTCTCATGTTTATGATTTTTCCATTGGAAATTTTACTTTGATTATCAATACAAACAATAGTAAGTAAAATCTTTATAGGCACATGACCATCATACTACACATCTAGAGACAGCTAATTAGTAATAATAGAATAAAAATTGATACATGTATCCCACTAGAATGATTTGTCCTTGTCCTGGTCCTTCCATGTTCATCTATATAGAACTCATCATTGAGTTTACTCCCAGTCAGAAAGATACTTGTAATGATTAAATCAAGCCATCATCAGACAAAGTAATTACAGAAAATAGAATTTTTAAAATAATTCTGCTATAGTGATGTCATATCGTAACACAGACAATCATAGTTAATAAACATAAGCAATCCAAATACCTACAAACCCACTACCAAATTGAATGCCCTTGGTTGTAGGCAATAACATAGCAGCTTTAGCCAATTCAGCTTCAAGTTTGTCAAATACTGCTGAACCAATTCCCTGATATATAATAGATTCAATTATACTCTTAGGCTGAAAGATATATTGAGCATTAAATAACACAACACTAAAATAAGTTAAAGCAGTTTTCCTTCTGTTCTGTCTGCTAATTATTAAAGTACCAATAGTGAGATTCGAAGAGCACTATAACATTGATAGGCTACAAATTTAACCATAGAGACATGCTACACGTGAAAGCAAGCTCTTAAAACTCCCAAGGATGACTTGAGCACAGCTTGTTTGAGTTCAACTAAGGCCTAGTTTCCAGTGCTTTCTAGATTTTATAGAATATTCAAGTCATGCCTCTATTAGATTAATTTTATAATCAACAACTATTCAACGATGAGGATTTTGGACTCTTGAAATGCCATGCTGCTTGTATTCTTGCAATTCAATGTTAAATCTAGAAATTCTCTTCCGTATTTATTATTACTAGTACTATTATTATCCAGGGGTATCAACTACCAAGTACCTTACACTCACCCATAAAACCCTTGTGTTATTATATATTTAATCAATTTTACAAGTTTACTTGCACCTTGAATTGTAACTGCTAGTTGCTCACTAATTTTATGCTAACATACAAAAGTAGAAAACTTATGCGTGGACAGTTCCTCATTATGCATGTCACAACACCACCAACAAAATCAACTCTAACTCAGACAGCATCAATAGTAGCTATCATCTTCTCTGCATATTCAGGGTCAGGACATCGAACAATGTTGCTCTCGATCTGAAAAGGTTCCAAGAATATATGCCAAAGCAAGATTTCGGCTTCAGAATTGCAATAATATAAGAGAGTAATAACCAATTATGAAAGCAAATTAGAGAGAATATCCGCCAATTTAGCTTACTGTAGTCAGTAAAACATTATGCCATTGGCCTTTTTATCTATGAATGCCATTTTTATTTTCCTAATACAAAATTGGAAAGAAAATTATAGACATGATATGCAAAGACATTCCATTAGATGAGGGTTGAGAAGATGTCAACTTGATAAGTTAGTACCATTTAAAAATATTAAAGTTAAAACAAATAGCCATCTTCAAGTCTCCATGTATAGGATACATTAAATCTCCTTTAAACAATTTTGTTTGGCTTAATACTTCAGACTAATTTAAAAAAGACATCAATAAACATATATAAATATGAATATTCACTTTAATACCTGATCAAGTGTCACTGTCTCATTATCAATTAAGTCCACTGGCAGAACAACCTTGTGAACTTGAGACACATATGCAAAAATCTGAAAAGTAAGAGACCTTTAGCAAAGGATATCCTAAAGAAATTGGCATATAAAAACATGACACATGCACATAAATATACACCAACTATGAATAGACATATATAAATAATCGATGCTGAACAACATCGCTTATGTCTTTACTGTCTAAAGTTCCATGTTTCTTTTCTTGTTTCAAAAGATGTCTTATCCTCTCCCTTGTTGTATTTTCCTATTTTCTCGTTTTAAAACTTTTTGCCTATCACGAAGAAGAAAATATGTACTCTTTGCATGTATTTTCAAAGGTGGGAACTGATAGAAGAATAATAGAAAAATTAACATACAATGAAAAAAGGGGGAGAATTAGATTCGAAATATTTTTATCATGTATTAATATTTGTTGATACAATTTTATAGTTTCTTCAAACAATAAGCTGTGGACTGCTAAAAAAGGGACAAAAACTCCATTGTGTAAAACAAGTAGAAAACTCTAGACTAAACCACAAGATAAGTACACACCTCAGTTCCTACAAAATCCTTAAGGATTCTTTTAGCAATAGCACTAGAAGCAACCCTTCCAATGGTTACTCTTGCAGAAGATCTACCACGCCCCTTAAACATAAGAGACATGATGCATAAGTATAATGCCGATCTAATTAAAAGAAAATGCCAAACTCATTAAATTATAAAAATTGATACCTAAACTGATCTGATACCATACTTCATTTCGTAGGTTGCATCCGCATGGGAAGCCCTATAAGCTAATGACAACTCACTATAGTCTTGAAATCCAGAAAATGTAATGAACAAAACTATAAGCATTACAGAATCATCTAAAGAATACCAAATATGAACTTGTGAGTCCGTCATAAATTATAATCAATTATTATTATCAAGCCTTTGAACTACAAGTTATTACTTCATCTAACCAATTGCCAAATATGGATGATAGATTTACCAAAAGATTGAGTATGACAAGAATCGAGGCTATTGGATGCTGAATCAGTTAGGAGTTAATAGTCAAGAGTTAGTAAAATTGTTGTGTGAAAAAGAGATATAGGGAGATTAACACTTATTAGGAAGGAAATAGGAGAGCTGAATGGCCTCTCTAGCACAAATGTGTCATCTAAGAAAACACCCATCTAACGTCAGTCTTAGCATGGCCAATTCAAAATAAGTCCCCAAACATATATGGCTGGTTTTAAGTGCATGTTCTGAAGAATATATAATTTATCATCTTTGATTAACACCCTCTACCCCACAAAAAAACACACATGCAAAGAAAAGAAAAAGAAAAAAAGGAGGGGGAAAGAAGAATCTCCCTTTAGTTCAACATTACAACAGCATGTCTAGAATAACAATAAGAGTTGGTTGTTTTCTATTGACTCTTTTGCACATGAATATAAGCTATAGCATTAGATACTTACATGTTCTTTTTTATTAGTACTGGGTACAAATACATGGATTGGTGTTTCAGTAGTAAGTCCTCCAATTAACAAATTATACTTCAGTGTTTCATTATTATTTTGAAATAAATATACAGCTTCCCGACAAATATATAGAAGAAAGATTAACTTCGAAGACCCCTAAAATATTTTACACTTATCACTCTCCTTTCTAGGAGTTGTAATGTAGCTTTGGCCTGGCCTCCTATACACAAGAACCGCATAATGTTACTCTTTAGAGATATTTTGTAATGTATAATCAACAACCATTTCCTATCATTCATAGTTACAAAAATTAAAAGCTATCTTAAAATATATTCATCTGTTACATTATGCAGTGCCTTCTGTCAAGATCAACTTGCACGTCAGACTCAGAGAGAGGGATGCCAGGAGGACACCAATCAATGACACAACCAACACCTCTCCCATTAGACTCTCCATATGTTGTCACACAGAAGCGATTTTCACAAGTACTCCCAGGCACCCGTATCTCTGTAATTCACCAATGACTTCAGATACTCAAATCAATGTCCATCTCAATATCATTAACTATGAACCCTTTAATGCATAATTGACATTAGATTACAAACCAACAATTTCCTTTAATTTCATTATCTTTTAAGAAACACTAAGACCTAATGTTGTCGAAAGTTGTAGTAAAAAAAGTTGGAAGCATTTGAATTAAGTATACATTATCTAGGAAGCTTAAACTTTAGAATCCTAATAGGTAGAAAGTTTCAAGGGAAAAATAAATAAATCAAATTAAGAATCAATTCCACATAAGATGAAACAAGTGTGTATATCCCCTCTGAGGAGTTCTTACATGAACTAAACAACGAAATCACCTATTACAATGAGTACATTACAATGAATTACATGCTATATTGAACTTAAAATGTTAAAATTCATATAAATTACTAAATGATAAATGGCCCGACAAAATCCAACAAGTAATTAACAATCCCGTTATACAGAAAAAGCTCATTATCATTATCATTTTTAGACGAATCAATGAAATCTTCAACAACGAATTCAGTATTCAAAATTATTAAGCTGGGAAAATTGCATTCATATAAGCAAATAAATAAACGCAATAGAGAATACAGGTTTGAAAGAACAAACAGAGAGCAGATTGCAGTAGCCTATACTCTGAAAATCAATGAAGGAGATAGTGAACTGACAGATGTTTTTGGCAATGCGAAGGCAGGGTTAAGCTTAAAAATAGGTGAAGGATTGGGATTGGAGGTTGGAATTGGGAGAGATGGAACTGTCGAGGAATGTCTTCGAAGAGAGACAGGTAGAAGAAGAAACCATTGAAATAAAATACAGGTCGAATGAGAAAGAAAAATGGTGAATTGAATATTTGAATTAAATTGAGTAATAAGGACTTAAACGAGTGAGCGATGAGGTTTGGAGGTTAATTGGGTAACCTTATAAGGTTTGGGTGTTTATTGGGTAACCTTATATAATAAAAAAAATATTAGGTATACATGAATAAAAAAGGTAAGGTATAAAAATAATATTCACTTAGCTTAAATAACACATATAGATTAAAATCAGACAAAAAAATGAATATACAATAGATCAATTTATTTATAAAATTCAGGTTTTAATATAGCATCATGGAATAGTTATTATCATAAACATGCTAATTTATGTGAATGAAATTGAAGAAATAAAAATCAAATTCTACATGTTAAAATTTTTTATTTTTGGGTCGGAGTTTCATATAAATTTAATTACTCATATAAATAATAACATTTTAGGTCGACATAATGACATCTTTTTATGGGTATAAATGATATAAATATATAAAATCACCAACTATGATTTATTTTAACAACTAATAACAAAGTTTGATTGATATGGTGCATTATAGAACACAATGAATAATTATTTGAATATTAATTATTCTCTTAATATTTAAAAAAATATAAATTTAAATATATATTATTTTTTAAATTAGTAAAAGATTTAATGCTTTCTTATTTAAAAATTAAGATGAAGATTTAAGATTTTTAATTTTTTTTTTGAATGCATCACATATCAATTGTGATGTAAAGATAAGTACATTAACAAAAGAGAAGGTTTAGAGGGTCGGTACTTTTATTAAAATTGTGCAGCACTTAACCATTAAAAGAAAAATGAGTAATCCCATCCCATTAAATATTGACAACAACGAAAACATCATTTTTGCAAAAGCACAATGTAAACGAATCATTGTTTCACCCATAAAGACAAGATGTAGGTAGTAAAATGAGACATCTAATTTGTTAAAGTGATGGGTTTAAATAGGATTGTTCTCAAAGTTGATTAATAGGAGCTTGAAGGAGGATTTCTTTTTCAAATGAATTAGACATTCTCTTAGTATTACATGACAAATTCATTCACATTACACACTCACATATTCAATATTTTTAAAGAATTTTATCTACCATTTGTCCTTACCAAAATTTGAATCCTAAAACAGCATTTTAAGAGACATACTAATACACAATTTCAATTAAGCTTTAGTTACGAGTTTGAAGAAGTATAAATATATTAAATAGGATGACCACTCATGTAGTACCCGCATTGAATGCATTATAAACATTTTTAGTTCTTTTAACATTTTTGTTTATCAATGTATTCCAATAGGAATGGCAATGGGTGGGATATGATAGTTATTTAAGTATTTATATTCATTTTGAATATCTATATATTGCCTCATTTTCTATGTTATTATTGTCCCATACCTAAATATATGCGTATTTACTTGCCTTGTATCTAAATTTGGAGGTGAGACGAGTCAGGTCAAACTCAAGTTCAACTCACGACTTAACTCATTAATAATCAAGCCTATTTGTCAAGTTTAAGTTTACCAAACCAAAAATTTACGAGTTGACTCAAACTCACGAACTGACTTAAGTAATATTAACATAAACATAATCATTAATTTTATATAAATAAATTATAACATATAAATATATATTGTTTATCTATCTATTATAGTGTATGTACTCTAAACAATTTGTATATAAAAAGATAACTATAAAATTTTATGTAAAAAGCATTAATATATAGATATAATATACTCTTTTATCATAAATAATTTAAAATTGACAAATCATGCGTGACCAGGAAAACAAGCACCCTTTGCTGCTCAACTACCACTTAAAAGAGGACTTTTATTGACTAATGAATATGGCATATGTCCTCACGAAAGTGGTTAAGTAAACTATCTCAATTACTAATTAACCTTCCCACACAAATGTGAGAGAGAGAGAGAGAGAGAGAGGATAAGAGAGAGAGAGAATGGACTTACACCAATAGTCGAGAGAGAGAGAGAGGGAGAAAATGAACTTACACCAATAGTTGATGTCGGCTTGAAAGCTATTCTCATGTTTATGATTTTTCCATTGGGAATTTTACTTTGATTATCAATACAAACAATAGTAAGTAAAATCTTTATATGCACATGACCATCATACTACACATCTAGAGACAGCTAATTAGTAATAATAGAATAAAAATTGATACGTGTATCCCAATAGAATGATTTGTCCTTGTCCTTGTCCTTCCATGTTCATCTATATAGAACTCATCATTGAGTTCACTCCCAGTTAAAAAGGTACCTGTAATGATTGCATCAAACCATCATCAGACAAAGTAATTGTAGAAAATAGAATTTTTAAAATATTTCTGCTATAGTGAGGTCATATCGTAACATAGACAATCAGAGTTAATAAACATAAGCAATCTAAATACCTACAAACCCACTACCAAATTGAAAGCCCTTGGTTGTAGGCAATGACATAGCAGCTTTAGCCAATTCAGCTTTAAGTTTGTCAAATACTGGTGAACCAATTCCCTGATATATAATAGATTCAATTATACTCTTAGGCTGAAAGATATATTGAGCATCAAATAACACAACACTAAAATAAGTTAAAGCAGTTTTCCTTCTGTTTTGTGTGCTAATTATTAAAGTACTAATAGCAAGATTCGAAGAGCACTATAACATTGATGGGTTACAAATTTAAATATGGAGACATGCTACACGTGAAAGCAAGCTCTTAAAACTCCCAAGGATGACTTGAGCACAGCTTGTTTGAGTTCAACTAAGGCCTAGTTTCCAGTGTTTTCTAGATTTTATAGAAAATTCAAGTCATGCCTCTATTAGATTAATTTTATAATCAACAACCATTCAACAATGAGAATTTTAGACTCTTGAAATGCCATGCTGCTTGTATTCTTGCAATTCAATATTTAATATAGAAATTCTCTTCCGTGTTTATTATTATTAGTACTATTATTATCCATGGGTATCAACTACCAAGTACCTTACACTCACCCATAAAATCCTTGTGTTATTATATATTTAATCAATTTTACAAGTTTACTTGTACCCTAAATTGTAACTGCTAGCTTGCTCACTAATTTTATGCTGACAGACAAAGGTAGAAAACTTATGCGTGGACAGTTCCTCACGATGCATGTCACAACACCACCAACAAAATTACTCTAACTCGGACAGCATCAATAGCAGTTATCATCTTCTCTGCATATTCAGGATCAGGACATCGAACAATGTTGCTCTCGATTTGGAAAATTTTCAAAGAATATATGCCAAAGCAAGATTTCAGCTTCAGAATTGCAATAATATAAGAGAGTAATAACCAATTATGAAAGAAAATTAGAGAGAATATCCACCGATTTGACTTACTGCAGTAAGTAAAATATTATGGCATTGGCCTTTTTATCTATGAATGCTATTTTTATTTTCCTAATACAAAATTGGAAAGAAAAGTATAGACATGATATGCAAAGACAATCCATTAGATGAGGGTTGAGAACATGTTAACCTGATAAGTTAGTACCATTTAAAATATTAAAGTTAAAACAAATAGTCATCTTCAATTCTCCATGTATAGAATACATTAAATCTCCTTTAAACAGTTTTGTTTGGCTTAATACTTTAGACTAATTTACAAAAGGCACCAATAAACATATATAAATATGAATATTCACTTTAATACCTGATCAAGTGTCACAGTCTCATTATCAATTAAGTCCACTGGCAGAACAACCTTGTGAACTTGAGGCACATATTCAAAAATATGAAAAGTAAGAGACCTTTAGCAAAGGATATCCTAAAGGAATTGGCATATAAAAACATGACACATGCACATAAATATACACCAACTATGAATAGACATATATAAATAATCGATGCTGAACAACATCGCTTATGTCTTTACTGTCTAAAGTTTCATGTTCCTTTTCTTGTTTCAAAAGATGTCTTATCCTCTCCCTTGTTGTACTTTCTTGTTTTCTCGTTTTAAAACTTTTTGCCTATCTCGAAGAATAAAATATGTACTCTTTGTATGTATTTTCAAAGGTGGGAACTGATAGAAGAATAACAGAAAACATAACATATAATGAAAAAAGGGGGATAATTAGATTCAAAATATTTTTATCCTGTATTATTATCTGTTGATACAATTTTACAGTTTCTTCAAAGAGTAAGCTGTGGACCGCTAAAAAAGGGACAAAAACTCCATTGTGTAAAACAAGAAGAAAACTCTAGTCTAAACCACAAGACAAGTACACATCTTAGTTCCTGTAAAATCCTTAAAGATTTTTTTAGAAATAGCACTAGAAGCAACCTTTCCAATTATTTCTCTGGCAGAGGATCTACCACGCCTCTTAAAAATAAGAGACCTGATGCATAAGTATAATGCCTATCTGATTAAAAGAAAATGCCAAACTCGTTAAATCATAAAAATTGATACCTAAACTGATCTGATACCATACTTTATTTCGTAGGTTGCATCCGCATAGGAAGCCCTATAAGCTAATGACAACTCACTATAGTCTTGAAACCCAGAAAATGTATTGAACAAAGCTATAAGCATTACAGAATCATCTAAAGAATACCAAATATAAACTTGTGAGTCCATCATAAATTATAATCAATTATTATTATCAAGCCTCTGAACTACAAGTTATTACTTCATCTAACCAATTGTCAAATATGGATGATAGATTTACCAAAAGATTGAGTATGACAGGAATTGAGGCTATTGGACTTTGAATCAGTTAGGAGTTAATAGTTAAGAGTTAGTAAAATAGTTGTGTAAAAAAGAGATTTAGGGAGATTAACACTTAGTAGGAAGGGAATAGGAAAGCTGAAAGGCCTCTCTAGCACAAATGTGTCTTTCAAGAACACACCCATCTAACGTCAGTCTTAGCATGACCAATTCAAAATAAGGCTCTAAACATATATGGCTGGTTTTAAGTGCAAGTTCTGAAGAATATATAATTTATCATCTTTAATTAACACCCCCACCCCACAAAAAAACACACGTGCAAAGAAAAGAAAAAGAAAAATGGAGGGGGAAAGAAGAATCTCCCTTTAGTTCAACATTACAACAGCACGTCTAGAATAACAATAAGTGTTGGTTGTTTTCTATTGACTATTTTGTACGTGAATATAAGCTATAGCATTAGATACTCACATGTCCTTTTTTATCAGTACTGGGTACAAATACATGGATTGGTGTTCCAGTAGTAAGTCCTCTAATTAACAAATTATACTTCATTGTTTCATTTTTGTTTTGAAATAAATATACATCTTCCTGACAAGTATATAGAAGAAATATTAACCTTCGAAGACCCCTAAAAATATTTTACACGTATCACTCTCCTTTCTAGGAATTGTAATGTGGCTTTGGCCTGGCCTCCTATACACAAGAACTGCACAATGTTTCTTTTTAGAGACATTTTGTAATGTATAATCAACAACCATTTCCTATCATTCATAGTTACAACAATGAAAAGTTATCTTAAAATATATTCATCTGTTACACTATGCAGTAGCTTCTGTCAAGATCAACTTGCACGTCAGACTCAGAGAGAGGGATGCCAGGAGGACACCAATTAATGACACAACCAACACCTCTCCCATTAGACTCTCCATATGTTGTCACAGGGAAGCGATTTTCAAAAGTACTCCCAGGCACCCGTATCTCTGTAATTCACCAATGACTTCAGATACTCAAATCAATGTCCATCTCAATATCATTAACTATGAACCCTTAGATGCATAATTGACATTAGATTACAAACCAACCATTTCCTTAATTTCATTATCTTTTAAGAAACACTGAGACCTAATGTTGTCGGAAGTTATAGTAAAAAAGTTAGAAGCATTTGAATTAAGTATACATTATCTAGGAAGCTTAAAATTTAGAATCCTAATAGGTAAAAAGTTTCAGGGGAAAAATAAATAAATCAAATTAAGAATCAATTTCACATAAGATGAAACTGGTGTGTATATCCCCTCTGAGGAGTTCTTACATGAACTAAACAACGAAATCACCTATTACAATGAGTACATTATGACGAATTACATACTATATTTATTTTGTAGGTTGCTTCTGCATGGGAAGGCCTATAAACTAATGACAACTCACTATAGTCCCGAAACCCGGAAAATGTAATGAACAAAGCTATAAGCATTATAGAATCATCTAAAGAATACCAAATATGAACTTGTGAGTCCGTCATAAATAATAATCAATTATTATTATCAAGACTCCGAATTACAAGTTATTACTTCATCCAACCAATTGCTAAATAAGGATCATAGATTTACCAAAAGATTGAGTATGACAGGATTTGAGGTTATTGGACGTTGAATTAGTTAGGAGTTAGTAGTCAAGAGTTAATAAAATAGATGTGTGGAAAAGAGATTTAGGGAGATTAACACTTAGTAGGAAGTGAATAGGAGAGCTAAGAGGCCTCTTCAGCACAAATGTGTCATCCAAGAAAACACCCATCTAACGTCAGTAACACGACCAATTTAAAGTAAGTCCCCAAACATATATGGCTAGTTTTAAGTGCAAATTCTGATGAATATATAATTTATCATCTTCGATTAACACCCCCTCACCCCACAAAACAACACACACATACAAAGAAAAGAAAAAGAAAAAAGGAGGGGAAAGAAGAATATCCATTTAGTTCAACATTACAACAACACGTCTAGAATAACAATAAGTGTTTGTTGTTTTTTATTGACTCTTCTGTACATGAATGTAAGCTATAGCATTAGATACTCACATGTCCTTTTTTATCAGTACTAGGTACAAATACATAGATTGGAGTTCCAGTAGTAAGTCCTGCAATTAACAAATTATACTTTAGTGTTTCATTTTTTTTTTTCAGTAACATTTTTTTTGCAATAAATATACTACTTTCCAAAAAATATATAGAAGAAATATTAACCTACGAAGACACCTCGGAATATATTACACGTATCAGTTTCCTTTTTAGGAGTTGTAATATTGCTTTGGCCTGGCTTCCTGTACAAAAGAACTGCACAATGTTACTCTTTAGAGACATTTTGTAATGTCTAAAAAAACCATTTCCTATCATACATAGTTACAACAATGAAAATCTATCTTAAAATATGTTCATGTATTACACTATAATAATGAAAAGCTATCTTAAAACATATTCATCTGTTATACTGTGCAATACCGTCTGTCAAGATTAACATGCACGTCAGACTCGGAAAGAGGGTTGCGAGGAGGACACCCATCAATGACACAACCAACACCTCTCCCATGAGACTCTCCATATGTTGTCGCATAGAAGTGATTTTCATAGGTACACCTAGCCGCCCATATCTCTGTGATTCACCAATGACTTCAGAAACTCAAACCAATGTCTATCTCAATATCATTAAGTATGAACCCTTAAATACATAACTGACATTTGATTACAAACCAATCATTTCCTTTAATTTTATTATCTTTTAAGAAACACTGAGACATAATGTTGTCGGAAGTTAAAGTCAAAACAACTTAGAAGCATTTGAACTAAGTATACATTATCTAGGAAGCTTAAAATTTAAAATCCTAATAGGTAGAAAGTTTCAGGAAAAAAATAAATTAATCAAATTAAGAATCAATTTCATATAAGATGAAACATATGTGTATGCCCCTTTGAGGAGTTCTTACATGAACTAAGCAATGAAATCATCTATTACAATGAGTACATTACAACGAATTACATGCTATATTGAACTTAAAACGTTAAAATATATATAAATCACTAAATGATAAATGGCCCGACAAAATCCAATGAGTAATTAACAATCTCGTTATACAGCAAAAGCTTATTATCATTACCAATTTTGGACGAATCAATGAAATCTTCAACAACGGATTCAGTATTCAAAATTATTATGCTAGAAAAATTGCTTTCATGAAAGCAAATAAATAAACACAATAGAGAATATGGTTTTGAAAGAATAAACAAGGAGCATATTGCAGTAGCCAATGATTTGAAAATCAACGAACAATAATAACTGAAAAAGAAATTTATATATTATGATGCGATAAAGAGAAAGCAAAGAGATGGAAGGAAAGAGTGAACTAACGGATATTTTTGGGAATACGAGGATGGAGGGAGACTTGAAGGTAGGCAGAGGATTGGGATCGGAGGTTGGAATTGGAAAAGATGAAACCACCGAGGAATGGCTTCGAAAAGAGACAGGTAGAAAAAGAAGCCATTGAAATAAAATACAAGTCGAATGAAAAAGAAAAATGGTGAATTAAATATTTGAATTGAAATGAGTAATAAGGACTTAAACAAGGGAGCGATGAGGTTTGGAGGTTAATTGGGTAACCTTATAATGTTTGGGTGTTTATTGGATAATATTATATAATAAAAAAATATTAGGCATACATGAATAAAAAAGGTAAGGTATAAAAATAATATTCACTTAGCCTAAATAACACATATAGATTAAAATCTGACAAAAATAATATGAATATATAATAGATCAATATATTTGTAAGATTCAGGATTTAATGTAGCATCTTGGAATAATTACTCTCATAAGCATACTAATTTATGTGAATGGAATTGAATAAATAATAATCAAATTCTACAAGTTAAAATTTCTTGTTTTTCAGTCGGAGTTTCATATAAATTTAATTACCCATGTAAATAATAACATTTTAGGTCGACATAATGACATCTTTTTATGGGTATAAATGATATAAATATATAAAATTACCAACTATAATTTATTTTAATGACTAATAAAAAGTTTGATTGATATGGTGAAATATAGAACCCAATGAGTAATTATTTGAAATATTAGTTATTCTCTTAATATTTAAAAAAATTTAAATATATATTATTTTTAAGATTAGTAAAAAGATTTAATACTTTCTTATTTAAAAATTAAGATGAAAATTTAAGATTTTTAAAATTTTTTTAATGTATCACATATCAATTGTGATGTAAAGATAAGTACGTTAACAAAAGAGAAAGTTCAGTGGGCCAACACTTTTATTAAATTTGGCCAGCACTTAACTATCAAAAGAAAAGTGAATAATCCCACACCATTGGATATTGACAACAACAAAAACATCATCTTTGCAAAAGCACAATGTAAAGAAACCATTGTTTCACCAATAAAGACAAACTGTAGGTAGTAAAATGAGACATCTAATTCGCTAAAGTGATGGGTTCAAATAGGATTATTCTCAAAGTTGATTCAATAGGAGTTTGAAGGAGGATTTTTTTTTCAAATGAATTAGACATTCTCTTAGTATTACATCAAAATTTCATCCACATTACACACACATATTCAATATTTTTATGAAATTTTATCTTTCATTTGTCCTTACCAAAATTTGAATCCAAAATAAACATTTTAAGAGACATACTAATACGCAATTTCAATTAAGCTTTAGCTACGAGTTTGAAGAAGTATAAATACATTAAATAGGATGACCACTCATGTAGCACACCACATTGAATACATTATAAACATTTTTAGTTCTTTTAACTTTTTTGTTTATCGGTGTATTCTAATAGGAATGGCAATTGGTGGGATATGATAGTTATTTAAGTATTTATATTCATTTTGAATATCTATGTATTGTCTTATTTTTCATTTTATTATCGTCCCATATTTAAATCTACGAGTATATACTTGCCTTGTATCTAAATTTAGAGGTGAGACGAGTCAGGTCAAACTCAAGTTCAACTCACGACTTAACTCATTAATAATCAAGCCTATTTGTAAAGTTTAAGTTTAGCTCACCAAAAATTTACGAGTTGACTCAAACTCACGAACTGCCTTAAATAACATTAACATAAACATAATCATTAATTTTATATAAATAAATTATAACATATATATATATATATATATATATATATATATATATATATATATATATATATATATATATATATATATATATATATATATATATTATCTATCTACCTATTATAGTTTTTGTACTCTAAACAAATTGTATATAAAAAGATTACTTTAAAATTTTATGTAAAAAGCATTAATATATAGATATGATACTCCCTTTTATCATAAATAATTTAATTAAATTTTATCACGTTCTAATTTAATCCATTTAATTATGACTAAAATAAACAAAAAGATATTAGAATTTAGATGTGACGAAAAATAAAAACCAATGCACTATCATATATTTAACAAACATGACATTTATAATTATGTGTTTAAGATTATAATTTTTATTGTAAATTAAAAGTATAAAATACATTATATATATTAATATAAATAATTGTAATAAGTAGTATATATAATCTAAAAATATTTGATAACCAAAAAGAATAAACCAAAATTAGTTAAAACTTTCTTTATTTAGCATTTATTAATTTTTGTAATAATTAATGAGTGCTAAATAAGACAAGTTCTGACTATTTTTTTTTTCACCTAGCATTACCATGTATAATGAAACCAGCTCACGAGATAATGAATTGAACTTACCAAACTCAAACTCGACTAATTTAATATACAACCTGAAATGGTGGCTTAAGTTGGCTCATAAATTAGCTTATCAATGTAACACCCACTACGTGGAACTTTACGCTTAAGTCATAAAACAGAGGTGGCGAGGTATTACGACCTCTAAAAATAAAATATATACGTAGATATAATTGAAAGAATTTAAAACTAGGAGCCTTGAAAAAAAGTTTAAGCAAAACCGCAAAAAGAAAAATGCAACACACACGTAAACATGAAACAGGATAAGAGGAAGGAAAAACCATATGTAAGGAGTAGAGTACCAAAATACAAAATATCAAACTCTAGACTCGATATGCGAAACTAAGGTTGGCTGGAGTACAATTACATACATATATACAATACCAAGATATTCCAAAACAGAAAACTAACAACCTATTTCTCTAAGTTACCTCTAGGAGGGACAAAACATAAAATATAAGTATAGCAGAATCTATATACATATATATAAAGCATAAAACAAAGTACAGTAATCCCAAAATATCTAACTTTGCTTGCAGAGGAAACTCCAGACGCTCGGCGAGGTGCATCTCAAACTGCATCTGAAAAATGACAACATATGTATGGAATGAGAACCGGAGATTCTAGGCATGGTAAAGGTGCCAACGTACATAATATATAAGGTCCCGGAAAAGCCAAAGGCAATCTTAGAACTCCGACACTCAGAATTAAACTTAAGAAATAAACTAAACCAGAAATTAGGTAAATTGTCTAAGGTTCTCAAGTTCCAAATCTAATCATAACTCAACACTTCACTTTTACCTCCTCCAACCCTCCAAAATACCGGTGGAACTACTCTCGTCACGCCTCTACCATTCAAGGGGTCTCTCAGTTGTATAGACATACAATTCAAGCAAGGAAACACAAATAAAAATACAAATATAGCAAATAGCAATTAACATATGAACATAGTTAAGCAATTAGGCAAACCAAGATAATGCACACCCAAGCAAATCAGTCAAATGCACATAATGTATACCTGTCCTATGGCTGATGATATCATCTGTCCGTTACATTGCTAGCCCGATATGTCCTTGTTATTTTGGAATGAAAATCTGCTATAACTGCGGTGAACCGGGTCATATAGCGAGCAATTATCCAGAGAAGTCGATATAAGGAGTAGCTAGATTGCAACAGACAGGAAGAGTATTTACAATGATTGCTGACGATGCTCGTACACAGACTCCCTAATCCAAGGTCAGTATTGTGTCAAGGCTTGCTTCCTAACTTCACTTTATGATTCCGGTGCATTGCATTCTTTTATTTCTTTAACTGTTGTATGTGAGTTGGGACGAGATGAGGAAGCAGAACACACCTAAGAACTATAAGATAAATTAAGGGCCAAGTATCCGAACCTGTTTACAGGTGAAGGAAATTTTGAGGGCAAAATTTTCTTTTAGGGGGGTAGAATATAACAAATCTAATTTTTGCACTAGCGTGAGTTTTTCTTAAAATAATATTTTAAAGTGATTAGTTTTATTTTGACGAGTCAACTTTGAATCCTGAAGTAAAATAAATGATAATATAATTTTATTAATTATGTTATTTATTTATTTTACTTGCTCTGATTATAGTGGAGCCTAGATAATAATATTATTATTACTATCAAGTCTGATTTTTGCCGATATAAATAATTATCGGTATTTCTTGATGAGCTTAGAATTGCTAATGCTTCATCAAATATCTTTTAATTCCTAAGATACTAATGTTATTTATATTAGTAACTCGTATATAATTATCCTTATATATATTATTATTATTATTATTACTTGTGTAATAAGATATTCAGTTTTTGTAACTATTCGTTTAAGATATTTATAACTTGAACCGCCGACTTAGTTATACCGAAACTTGACACCTGCCCTTTTACCCTTGCTAATCACAGTTCCCTAATTCAAAATCTTCCTTAGCCATTTAATAACATCATCAGCCGAGCATATAAGAAAGAAAAGAGAGAGATTTGTATCATGAAACCAAATAATACTAGGCAATGACACTTAACCCTTTTTAATTGCCAAATCATACCCCACTAAAACAAAAACACCTTCTCCTATCTCTCATCCTTCATAACCGAATTGCATGCAAGAAAGAAAAGAGAGAGAGACCAAAAGCTCCCATTGAAGAACTGTGAACCCATTAAACTTCCTTCCCCGATTTCTCCTAATTCGTAACTCACAATCAAAAATCTAATATGATAAAAGAGTTCGTATCCTCCTCCTCTACGTGTTGGTATCAATTTTTTTCGGTAGAAGTTGATGGAGACGTAACTTTCCTTTCTCTTGGGTTCGGCCAATTGGAGTTCTAAGAGGCACTGACGATTTCTGACATTTTTTATAACACCCTACCACACAGAGCTTTACGCTTAAGTCATAAAACAGAGGTGGTATAGTATTACCACCTCTAAATAAAACATATATACGTATAATAGTCGAAATAAGGCAGTATACTAGGAGCCTTGAAGAATAGGTAAAATAAAATTGTAAAATCAAAAGCGCAACACTCAAGATTACGGATTGATTGTGTACGAAGAAAGCTATGGTTCACTAACATATATATACAGAAGACAAGAGTAGAGCATCAAAAGTAGAAAATATCAAGCTTTAACTCAGCCTGCGAAGTTAAGGCAAGCCGGAGAATATTTACATACATATATACATAACCCAAAGCCCAAAATACATATATAAAACCCTAGTTCTCCATAAACCTCTAAGAGGTACGAAATAAAACAAGTTGTTTGGAGAGTTATATACATATGACCATATATAAACTATACATCAAGATAAAGTCCCAAAATCCACTTCACTACAGAACTCTAGACGCCTAGCGAGGTGCATCTCGATCTACATCTGAAAAACAACAATAACGTATAGGATGAGTGTAACACCCTATCACATAGAGCTTTACACCAAGGATGTAAAACACAGGTGGCGAGGCACTACGATCTCTAAAATAAAAACTTATATATACAATATAGTTGAAGAAGATTTATTTTAGGAGCATTCAAGGAAAAGTATAAAATCGAAACCGATAAAACAAAAAGTGCAACACTCACAACACGTAAACGATAAATGGAAAAGGTAAAAGAAACTAACATAGATATAACCAAAGAGAGTTCCAAGGTACAAATAACAAAGCTTCAGACTCGGCTCATGAAGATAAACTAGCCTGAGCACATAAGTATATATACATAAATATAGAAGAACCCAAAATAAGCCCAAAATACAAAGTTATAGAACCTAATTCTCCAAAATAGCCTTTAAGAGGAGGATAATACAAGAAATACACAGGAAGCAGAGATAAAAGTATCTACATATATACATATATATAAGATAAAGCCCCAAAAACAAGGATCTCCGCTATCAGAAGCTTCCAGCATGCCTCAGCGAAGTGCCGCTTGTCCTGCATATGAAAACCACAAATATCCGTATGGAATGAGAACCGGAGGTTCTAAGCATGGTAAAAGTGCCACGTACATAAGATATAAGGTTGTTGGAATGCCATAGGCAATCCTAGAATGCTGACACTCCGATTATAAAACTTAAGAATTAAAATTGAAACCATCAATAAGGGTGGTTTTCTAAGGATTCCTAAACTTAACAAAATACTTTAACCTAACCCTCCATCATCCTCTTTCCTCCAAAACCTCCAACACCAGTAGAATCATACAGACAAGCAAGCAGACAATAACAAACACAATTAAGATACAAGTAATGCAAGTAGCATGTCTACAAGTAAGCATATAAAAGTCACATAGGCATTCCCAATTGGGCTTGAACAAGCAATTCAAACAATATGCATATGATGCATGCCTGTCCTATACCTGTTGATATCAACTGTCGGTTACTTAACCATCCCGACATGTCTTGGTAGCTAACCATGGATAGAACACCAAACACGGAGCAAGTGGGACAACGCCGCAACCCTTGTATCTTACCCGCATACCCGGAGCAGGGGACAACTTCACCCTGCCTCTTACCCAGGTGGTGTTATAGCTCTCAACCCAGAGCAAGCAGCGACAGAATTCCACCCTTGCATCTTATCTGGAGCTTCAAACTCTTAATCGAAGGAAGTGGATACACCACTGCATCTTACCCGGCAATCTCGCATTTTAACCGGAGCAAGCGGATGACACCACTGTATCTTACCCAGAGGCATAACACAATCAATTTCAATTTCATTATCATTATAATTCATTCAAAATCCTTCAATTTCACAATCCAATTTAGTTTTCATCATGTTCCCAATTCATTCATAATCATTTATAACCAATGCATAATCATCCTTTATAGCTATGGCATCATATATACTTCAATTTTCTGTATTTTTCATACATAATTCATCATTTTTCAACCTTACTTCACCTCCAAGTTACCAATCTTTCCTAGTTCTATCTCATTATTAGGCATACTATTAAGATCTAGGGTTAAAAGAATAAAAATAAAGGTTTAGATGTTCAAAATTGGGTTTAAAACACAAAATATTCATTTGCTAAAAAACAAGGCTACGCGTACGCATGTCATATGTATGCGTATGCATACGTGTAATTTTGCCCAGGTCACGCGTACGCGTGGGCCACGCGTATGCGTGGGCAGACATTTTGGCCCATTTTGCATACACATAGCCTTGTCTGGGTACGCATGTGCTCGAGGCAGAAACGATCCTTCGCGAATGAAGGGTATGCGTACGCATACACTGCAGACTGACCAGAAATGGCTATGTCTGCAGAATTTCACTTTTACCCTCCAAACATTCAACGCGCATAACGTTTTTGTTTTAAACCATTTTTTATCCGTTCTTCGAATGGCATAAACTTCACAGATCCAATTTTCATATAAAATAGTTTTGAAACAAATCGAGGGTCCAAAAACCAAGTTATGGCCCGCCGAAGTTTGGCTAAAAATTAGTTTTTCACAAAAACCTCAAACCTCAATTTTCAATAAAAACTAAACTCAAATCCAAACTCCTACGTTTATATATTCAGCTTAACAACATATCATAGCACACCAATACAGTACCAAAATTCCTACATCATACTACATTCAAGTATGCTTCAATATCACACAATTTCACACCTAATTTCCTGAAGTTACTCAACAAGAATATCCACAATCCATCATTTATGCACAATCACTACTATCAACTTATCAACCATCATTCAATCACCAACACATACTCAATTCATATCATTACTCATAATCAAAGGTACTAAGCATTTAACAAACTTTGTCCTTCCAACCTATCCTATGGTCATCTAGCCTAAGTTTTCACAAAACATTATATATTAAATACAAGAAATCTAAACCATACCTTGGCCGATTTCCTCGTATCACCCTAGACAATCCATAAAGCAAAATTGCAAGCCTCAATCACCAAAATTTAGCAATTAGATCTCACTTCAAGCTTCCAATTAAGCTTCCAACATATCTAATTGCCTCATATCACATATATACATACACCTAACATATTCATCACAAATATATACCCACAATTCAATACCCAACACATATAAACAAGGAATTGACTAAAGTTAATTATCCTTACCTTGGATGTACCTCAATTTAGCAAAAGTCTACTAATCTCTCAAGTCAATTTGATCCTAAAATATCAAATTAACAAAATCTCAATACCCCAAAACCTTGACATTTTCGAACTGAAGAAGAGAGATTAGGAACTGGAAATATGATTCTCTCACCTTATAACTTACTGGGCTTTGTATAGCTCGTCATTGCGGACGCATCACCACAAACGGTGCGATAATCAGAGCTCAGAGCGAGAAGCTATGGAGGATTGAATTGGAGCCAAGGGTTTTGGAACTTCCCCCCACTCTTCCCTTTTGTTCCTCCTCAGTAGCATGTTGCATGTGAAATGGGGAAGAGAATGAGTTGAAGCTCATTAAGTGTGATGGATTGGTTGGGCCCGGTTCGACCGGTTTGGCCCGTTCGGATAAATCTTGGGGCAAATTCTTTGAAATTAGTGTTAAAATTCTTATTTCAATTGGCTCTATTTTATTAAACCATAAAATTCACAATCTTAATTTCTTTGATTAAAGAATTAATTTATTGACTAATTATTTGTTAATTTTGCGGGGTTTACAATGAGAATAGGGGATTCTCAGCATGGTAAAAGTGCCGCGTAAATAAGATATAAGGTTCCGGTAAAGCCAGAGGCAATCCTAACATGCCGACACTCAGATTATAAAACTTAAAGATGTAAAATTGAAAACCATAAACAAGATGATCTTCTAAGGTTCTAATCTTAACTCAACCGTACTATAACCCTCAAACCCTCCGCCTTTCCTCCAATCCTCCAACTTTGGTGCACAAACAAGCAAAACAAACAAGTCAAGCACATATAGAAAGCATAGATAACAAGTAGGCAATTATCAGTTATCATGAGTAATCAATTAATCAAGCCAAGACAATGCACACTCAAACAAAGCATATAAATGCACATGATGCATTCTAACCTATCCTATGGTCATCTAGCCTAAGTTTTCACAAGACATTATATATTAAATACGAGAAACCTAAACCATATCTTGGCCGATTTCCATGTATAACCCAAGGGAACCCACTTAGGCAAAATTGCAAGCTCTCAACTCCAAAATTCCACTACCAGTATCCAAACCAAGCTTCCAGTCAAGCTCCCATCACTTCCAATTATTTCATATCACATATACATACACACCTAACACATTTATCACACATACATACCCAAAATTCAATACCTAACATACTTAATTAAGGAATTATCTAGGGTTCTAGAATTATCATCTTACCCAAGCACCATATAAGTAAGAGTGAATATTTTCGTCAAGCTAATCGGACCCTATAACATCAAAGAACCAAAATCTTAATACTGCTCTATATAATTTTCAAAAATTTGGGGAAAAGAGAGGCTGAAAATGAAAATGGAAGTTCCATGCCAATCTACATAACAGGCTTTGTAAAGATCGACGCCACGGATGCGTGGCCGCAAATGGTACGGCGATCGGAACTTGGAGCGAGAAGTATGGAGGATTGAATGGAAGACAATGGTTTGGAACCTTCCTTCCCTTCCCTTATGTTTGCTTTAGCGTTTTTGCCTGAATGGAGGGAAAGAAGATGAACTCTTCTTGTGGGTATTGGCAGATGGTTTGGACCTTGGGCCCATTTTGGATCCGGTTCGACCGGCTTGGCTTGTTTGGCCCAATCTTGGGCCAAATTCTTTAAAATTAGTGTCAAAATTCTTATTTTAATTATTTCTATCTGATTTTACATTAAAATTTACATTTCTAATTTCATTTATTAAAATTAAATTTATTGATTAATTATTTGCTAATTTTACAGGGTTTACATCATACCCATCTAATTAAGAATTTTGTCCTCAAAATTCAGATTTAGTTACCTAGAAAGAGGTGTGGGTAGTGGTATCATTTTCGAATTCAATACTTCTCGGTATTACACTTGGTCTTAACTGCTCACCGTCCATAATCTTGTCGAGATAACTTCCAAGAAAGCGCAACTTTCCTTTTTTCCAACTATCTAGGTCTTCACTTCTCTCTTTTGCATAATCCTTTGGTTTGCATCATTGGTGCACAAAATTGCAATCACACTTTTGCAATTCTGCACAACTAACCAGCAAGTGCACTGGGTCGTCCAAGTAATACCTTACGTGAGTAAGGGTCGATCCCACGGAGAATGTCAGCTTGAAGCAAGCTATGGTTATCTTGTAACTCTTAGTCAGGGTTGATTGTAAAAAGTAAAAGAACATGAAATAAATACTTGTTTTGCAGTAATGGAGAACAGGTTGAGGTTTTGGAGATGCTCTATCTTTTGAATCTCTGCTTTCCTACTGTCTTCTTCTTCATGCACGCAAGATTCCTTCCATGGCAAGCTGTATGTAGGGTTTCACCGTTGTCAATGGCTACCTCCCATCCTCTCAGTGAAAATGTTCAACGTGCTCTGTCATAGCACGGCTAATCATCTGTCGGTTCTCAATCAGGTTGGAATAGAATTCAGTGACTCTTTTGCGTCTGTCACTAACGCCCAGCCTTCAGAAGTTTGAAGCTCGTCACAGTCATTCAATCCTTGAATCCTACTCAGAATACCACAGACAAGGTTTAGACCTTCCGGATTCTCTTGAATGCCGCCATCAATTCTAGCTTATACCACGAAGATTCTGATTAAGGAATCCAAGAGATATCTACTCAATCTAAGGTAGAACGGAGGTGGTTGTCAGGCACACGTTCATAGGTGAGAATGATGATGAGTGTCACGGATCATCACATTCATCAGGTTTAGGAACAAGTGATATCTTAGAATAGAAGCAAGCGTGATTGAATGAAAAACAGTAGTAATTGCATTAATCCATCAAGACACAGCAGAGCTCCTCACCCCCAACCATGGGGTTTAGAGACTCATGCTGTAGAAGATACAATGAGAAACGTGTAAAGTGTCATGAGGTAGAGATACAATGTCAAAAGGTCCTATTAATAGTGAACTAGTAACGTAGGGTATACAGAAATGATTAAATGATGTAAAAATCCACTTTCAGGGTCCACTTGGTGTGTGCTTGGGCTGAGCATTGAAGCTTTCATGTGTAGAGACTGTTTCTGGAGTTAAACGCCAGCTTTTATGCCAGTTTGGGAGTTTAACTCCAATTTTTGTGCCAGTTCTGGCGTTAAACACCGGGAATTCTGAAGCTGATTTGTAACGCCGGTTTGGGCCATCAAATCTCGGGTAAAGTATGGACTATTATACGTTGCAGGAAAGCCCAGGATGTCTACTTTCCAACGCAATTAAGAGCGCGCCAATTGGGCTTCTGTAGCTCCAGAAAATCCACTTCGAGTGCAGGGAGGTAAGAATCCAACAGCATTTGCAGTCCTTTTCAGCCTCTGAATCAGATTTTTGCTCAGGTCCCTCAATTTCAGCCAGAAAATACCTGAAATCATAGAAAAACACACAAACTCATAGTAAAGCCCAGAAAAGTGAATTTTAACTACAAACTAATAAAAATGTAATAAAAACTAACTAAAATATACTAAAAACATACTAAAAATAATGCCAAAAAGCGTATAAATTATCCGCTCATCACAACACCAAACTTAAATTGTTGCTTGTCCCCAAGCAACTGAAGATCAAATAGGATAAAAAGAAGAGAACATACTATAGACTCCAAAATATCAATGAAACTTAGCTCAAATTAGATGAGCGGGACTAGTAGCTTTTTGCTTCTGAACAGTTTTGGCATCTCACTTTATCTTTTGAAGTTTAGAATGATTGGCATCTATAGGAACTTTGAATTCAGATAGTGTTATTGATTCTCCTAGTTAAGTATGATGATTCTTGAACATAGCTACTTTATGAGTCTTGGCTGTGGCCCAAAGCACTCTGTCTTCCAGTATTACCACCGGATACATACATGCCACAGACACATAACTGGTGAACCTTTTTAGATTATGACTCAGCTTTGCTAGAGTTCCCAATTAGAGGTGTCCAGGGTTCTTAAGCACACTCTTTTTGCCTTGGATCACTTTTTATTTCTACCCTTGCCTTTTGGTTTAAAGGGCTATTGGCTTTTTCTGCTTGCTTTTTTTCTTCTTCTCTTTTTTTTTCACTGCTTTTTCTTGCTTCAAGAATCAATTTGATGATTTTTTAGATTCTCAATAACATTTCTCCTTTTCCATCATTCTTTCAAGAGCCAACAAATTTATCATTCTTTGAACAACAAATTCAAAAGACATATGTACTGTTCAAGCATTCATTCAGAAAATAAAAAGTATTGTCACCACATCAAACTAATTCAACTAGTTTCAAAGATGAATTCGAAATCCTGTACTTCTTGTTCTTTTGTGATTAAAGCATTTTTCATTTAAGAGAGGTGATGGATTCATAGGACATTCATAGCTTTAAGGCATAGACACTAAGATACTAATGATCATGTAGTGAAGACACAAACATAGATAGAACATCAAGCATAGAAATCGAAAAACAGAATAATAAGAACAAGGAAATTAAGGAACGGGTCCACCTTAGTGATGACGGCTTGTTCTCCTTCTTGAAGATCCTATGGAGTGCTTTTGCTCCTCAATGTCTCTTCCTTGCCTTTGTTGCTCCTCTCTCATGATTCTTTGATCTTCTTTAATTTCATGGAGGAGGATGGAATGTTCTTGGTGCTCCACCCTTAGTTGTCCCATGTTGGAACTCAATTCTCCTAGGGAGGTGTTGATTTGCTCCCAATAGTTTTGTGGAGGAAAGTGCATCCCTTGAGGCATCTCAGGGATTTCATGATGAGGAATTTGCTCAAGCTCTTGTTTGCTCCATCCTTTTCTTAGTGATGAGCTTTTGAGATGAATCTCTCCATCTCCCATGACTCAGAGGTGGAAGCTTTTGCCTTCCCTTTCCTCTTTCTAGAGGTTTCTCCGGCCTTAGATGCTATAAATGGTTATAGAAAAAACAAAAAGCAATGCTTTTACCACACCCAACTTAGAAGGTTTGCTCGTCCTCGAGCAAAAGAAGAAAGAAAGGAGTAGAAGAAGAAGAAAATGGAGGAGATGGAGAAGTGTGTGAAAATGAGGGGGTGAAGATGGGTTTATATAGGGGTGGATGTGAGTGGTGAAGAGAATGGTGGGATTTGATATGTGAGGGGTTTTTTGGGGAAGAGGTATTGAGGTGATTGGTGAATGTATGAAGAAGAGAGAGAGTGGTGGGGTAGGTGGGGATCCTGTGGGGTCCACAGATCCTGAAGTGTCAAGGATAATTCATCCCTGCACCAAGTGGCGAGCAAAAATGCTCCTTCTGCCAATCCTGGCTTTAAACACCGGGCTGGTGCCCATTTCTGGCGTTTAACGCTAGCTTGGTGCCCATTCCTGGTGTTAAACGCCAGTCTGGTGCCCCTTTCTGGCGTTAAACGCCCAGAATGGTGCCAAACTGGGCGTTAAACGCCCATTTGCTGCCCTTACTGGCGTTTAAACGCCAGCAAGCTTTTCCTCCAGGGTGTGCTGTTTTTCTTTCTGTTTTTCATTCTGTTTTTGCTTTTTCAATTGTTTTTGCGACTTCCCATGATCATCAACCTATAAAAAACATAAAATAACAAAGGAGAATAGATAAATATAACATTGGGTTGCCTCCCAACAAGTGCTTCTTTAATGTCAATAGCTTGACAGTGGGCTCTCATGGAGCCTCACAAATACTCAGAGCCATGTTGGAACCTCCCAACACCAAACTTAGAGTTTGGTTGTGGCCTCCCAACACCAAACTTAGAGTTTGACTGTGGGGGCTCTGTTTGACTCTGTTTTGAGAGAAGCTCTTCATGCTTTCTTTCCATGGTTACAGAAGGAGAACCTTGAGTCTTATAGTTTGCACTGTCTGCAAGCCACAGAGCTTCCTGAATAGCAAATAATTGCTCATCCGGAAAGGTTTCAGAGATCTCAGTAGGAGGGAGGGATGCTACTGCTACTGGTTCTATCTGGGACAGGTGATCAGCTACTTGATTCTCTATCCCTTTTCTGTCTCTTATTTCTATATCAAACTCTTGCAGAAGCAACAGCCATCTTATGAGCCTGGGTTTTAAATCCTGCTTTGTGAGTAGATATTTAAGAGCAGCATGGTCAGTGTACACAATCACTTTTGATCCTACTAAAATAAGATCTGAACTTGTGAATGGCATAAACCACTGCAAGTAACTCCTTTTCTGTGGTTGTGTAGTTCTTCTTTGCATCATTTAGAATACGGCTGCCATAATAAATGACGTGCAGAAGTTTACCATGCCTTTGTCCCAATACTGCACCAATGGCATGGTCACTGGCATCACACATTAGTTCAAATGGTAATGTCCAGTCTGGTGCAGAGATGACTGATGCTGTGACCAGCTTAGCTTTCAGAGTCTCAAACGCCTGCAAACACTCCTTATCAAAGATAAATGGCGTGTCAGCAGCTAGCAGATTACTCAGAGGTTTGGCAATTTTTGAAAAATCCTTTATAAACCTTCTGTAGAATCCTGCATGCCCCAGAAAGCTTCTGATTGCCTTAACATTGGTAGGTGGTGGTAATTTTTCAATTACTTCAACTTTAGCTTGATCCACCTCTATTCACTTGTTTGAAATTTTATGCCCAAGGACAATCCCTTCAGTCACCATAAAGTGACATTTTTCCCAGTTTAAAACTAGGTTGGTCTCTTGGCATCTTTTCAGAACAAGTGCTAGATGGTTAAGGCAGGAGCTGAATGAGTCTCCAAATACTGAAAAGTCATCCATGAAGACTTCCAGAAATTTCTCTACCATATCTGAGAAGATAGAAAGCATGCACCTCTGAAAGGTTGCAGGTGCATTGCACAGACCAAAAGGCATCCTTCTGTAGGCAAATACTCCAGAAGGACATGTAAATGCTGTTTTCTCTTGGTCCTGAGGATCTACTGCAATTTGGTTGTAACCTGAATAGCCATCCAAAAAGTAGTAATATTCATGACCTGCCAGTCTCTCTAGCATCTGGTCTATGAATGGTAAAGGAAAATGATCCTTCCTGGTGGCTGTTTTGAGCCTTCTGTAGTCAATACACATACGCCACCCTGTAACTGTTCTTGTAGGAACCAGTTCATTCTTTTCATTATGAACCACTGTCATGCCTCCCTTTTTGAGGACAACGTGGACAGGGCTCACCTAGAGGCTATCAGAAATAGGATAAATAATCCCAGCCTCTAGTAACTTAGTGACCTCTTTCTGCACCACCTCCTTCATGGCTGGATTTAGCCGCCTTTGTGGTTGAACTACTGGCTTAGCATCATCCTCCAATAGGATCTTATGCATGCATTTTGCTGGGCTAATGCCCTTAAGATCACTTATGGACCACCCAAGAGCTGTCTTGTATGTCCTTAGCACTTGAATTAGTGCTTCCTCTTCCTGTGGATTTAAAGCAGAGCTTATGATCACTGGAAAAGTGTCACCTTCTCCCAGAAATGCATATTTCAGGGATGGTGGTAGTGGCTTGAGCTCGGGTTTAGGAGGCTTATCTTCTTCCTGAGGAATTTTCAGAATTTCTTTTATTTCCTTTAGTTCCTCCAGATCAGGCTAAACATCTTTAAAGATGTCCTCTAGCTCTGATTCGAGACTTTCAGTCATATTGATCTCCTCCACCAAAGAGTCAATAATGTCAGCGCTCATGCAATCATTTGATGTGTCTGGATGCTGCATAGCTTTGACAACATTTAACTTGAACTCATCCTCATTGACTCTCAGGGTTACTTCCCCTTTTTGGACATCAATGAGAGTTTGTCCAGTTGCTAGGAAGGGTCTTTCTAGAATGAGGGTTGCACTCTTGTGCTCCTCCATTTCCAGCACTACAAAGTCAGTGGGAAAGGCGAATGGCCCAACCTTGACAATCATGTCCTCAATTATGCCTGATGGGTATTTAATGGAGCCATCAGCAAGTTGAAGACATATCCGGGTTGGTTTGACCTCTTCAGTCAAGCCGAGCTTTCTGATAGTGGATGCAGGGATTAGGTTGATACTTGCCCCAAGGTCACATAGAGCTGTCTTGGTACAAGCACCTTCTAATGTGCATGGTATCAGAAAGCTTCCTGGATCTTTAAGCTTCTCTGGTAAGCTTTTCAGAATGACTGCACTGCATTCTTCAGTGAGAAAAACTTTTTCAGTTTCTCTCCAATCCTTCTTATGACTTAAGATCTCTTTCATGAACTTAGCATAAGAGGGTATTTGCTCAAGTGCCTCTGCAAATGAGATTTTTATCTCAAGAGTCCTGAGATAATCTGCAAAGCGGGCAAATTGTTTATCCTGTTCCGCTTGGCGGAGTTTCTGAGGATAAGGCATCTTGGCTTTATATTTTTCAACCTTAGTTGCTGCAGGTTTATTTCCTACCGAAGTGGTTGGAGAAGCCTGCTTAAGGGGGTTGTTATCAGCACTTGCAAGTGTCTGACCCCTTTGTGGCGTTTGAACGCCAGGATTGGGTGCTTTTTGGGCGTTTAATGCCAGATTGCACCCCTTTTCTGGCGTTTGAACGCCAGAATTGGCTACCCATTGGGCGTTTAACGCCACTTTCTTACCCTTTTCTGGCGTTTGAACGCCAGAATCATTCCTCTCTTGGCTCTTACTGTCCTCAGAGGGATTTTGAGTAGTTGGTTGGTCATCCTCTGTCAGTTGTTCCTTTCTTAGCTTTCTGCTGCTTTGAGTTGATACATTCAATGTCTTTCCACTCCTTAATTTAACAGCTTGGCATTCTTCTGTTATCTGTTTAGATAGTTGCTGTCTTGCCTGATTCAACTGTGATTCTATGTTCTTGTTAGCAATTTTAGTTTCTTGGAGCGTCTCTTTAAATTCTGCTAACTGTTTTGTCATCAGGTGTAATTGCTGATTAAGCTCAACCATCTGTTCTTGAGGATTAGGATCAGTGGCTACTGCCATGACTTCTTCTTTTATAGAGGACTCATTGCTAGAGTACAAATGTTGATTTCTAGCAATAGTATCTATAAGCTCTTGAGCCTCTTCAATCGTCTTTCTCATATGTATAGATCCACCAACTGAATGGTCTAGAGACATCTGAGCTTTTTCTGTAATCCCATAGTAGAAGATGTCTAACTGTACCCACTCTGAAAACATTTCAGAGGGGCATTTTCTTAGGATACCTCTATACCTCTCCCAGGCATTATAAAGGGATTCATTCTCCTCTTGTTTAAAGCCTTGGATGTCCAGTCTTAGCTGTGTCATCCTTTTTGGAGGGTAAAATTGATTCAGGAATTTTTCTGATAACTGTTTCCAAGTCTTTATGCTTGCTATAGGTTGGTTATTCAACCACCTCTTAGCTTGATCTTTTACAGCAAATGGAAATAGTAATAGTCTGTAGACATCCTGATCTACCTCTTTATCACGTACTGTGTTAGCAATTTGTAAAAATTGTGCCAGAAACTCAGTAGGTTCTTCCTGTGGAAGACCGGAATACTGGCAATTTTGCTGCACCATGATAATGAGTTGAGGATTTAGCTCAAAGCTGCTTACTTTAATTGGAGGTATACAGATGCTACTCCCATATGCAGCTATAATGGGCTTAGCATATGACCCCAGAGTCCTTCTGGACTGCTCAATTCTACTTAGGTCTATGATGGAGAAAGGGAATATGATATGGATTCACAAGTAAATTTTTTTTAAAGGTGACCGAAAAATTTTAAAATAAAATAAAATAAAATTTCGAAAACTAAAAAAAATAAGATCAAAACAAATTGAAAACTAAATCAATTAGTTAATTAAAAAAGATTTTGGAATTAGCAATTGAAAAGATATGATTGAAAATTATTTTGAAAAAGATTCAATTTTTGAAATGAGGAAAGAGAAAAACAACAAAATGACACCAAACTTAAAATTTTTAGAAAATCAGACACAAATTTTCGAAAACTTAAAGGAAAACACAAAGAAGACACCCAAACTTAGAATTTTTTAAGGATCATGAAAGGACTAAGGATATGCAAATTCGAAAAATAAAAGAAAACAAAAGCATGCAATTGACACCAAACTTAAAATATGAAACTAAACTCAAATAAAAGACTCTAAACCAACAAAAATAAAACAGTCCTAATCTAAGCAACAAGATAAACCGTCAGTTGTCCAAACTCGAACAATCCCCGGCAACGGCGCCAAAAACTTGGTGCACGAAATTGCAATCACACTTTTGCAATTCCGCACAACTAACCCGCAAGTGCACTGGGTCGTCCAAGTAATACCTTACGTGAGTAAGGGTCGATCCCACGGAGATTGTTAGCTTGAAGCAAGCTATGGTTATCTTGTAACTCTTAGTCAGGGTTGATTGTAAAAGGTAAAAGAACATGAAATAAATACTTGTTTTGCATTAATGGAGAACAGATTGAGGTTTTGGAGATGCTCTATCTTCTGAATCTATGCTTTCCTACTGTCTTCTTCTTCATGCACACAAGACTCCTTCCATGGCAAGCTGTATGTAGGGTTTCACTGTTGTCAATGGCTACCTCCCATCTTCTCAGTGAAAATGTTCAACGTGCTCTGTCACAGCACGGCTAATCATCTGTCGGTTCTTAATCAGGTTGGAATAGAATCCAGTGATTCTTTTGCGTCTGTCACTAACGCCCAGCCTTCAGGAGTTTGAAGCTTGTCACAGTCATTCAATCCTTGAATCCTACTCAGAATACCATAGACAAGGTTTAGACCTTCCGGATTCTCTTGAATGCCGCCATCAATTCTAGCTTATACCACGAAGATTCTGATTAAGGAATCCAAGAGATATCTACTCAATCTAAGGTAGAACGGAGGTGGTTGTCAGGCACACGTTCATAGGTGAGAATGATGATGAGTGTCACGGATCATCACATTCATCAGGTTTAGGAACAAGTGATATCTTAGAATAGAAGCAAGCGTGATTGAATAAAAAACAGTAGTAATTGCATTAATCCATCAAGACACAGCAGAGCTCCTCACCCCCAACCATGGGGTTTAGAGACTCATGCTGTAGAAGATATAATGAGAAACGTGTAAAGTGTCATGAGGTAGAGATACAATGTCAAAAGGTCCTATTAATAGTGAACTAGTAACCTAGGGTATACAAAAATGAGTAAATGACGTAAAAATCCACTTCTGGGGTCCACTTGGTGTGTGCTTGGGCTGAGCATTAAAGCTTTCATGTGTAGAGACTGTTTCTGGAGTTAAACGCCAGCTTTTATGCCAGTTTGGGCGTTTAACTCCAATTTTTGTGCCAGTTCCGGCGTTAAACACCGGGAATTCTGAAGCTGATTTGTAACGCCGGTTTGGGCCATCAAATCTCGGGCAAAGTATGGACTATTATACATTGCTGAAAATCCCAGAATGTCTACTTTCCAACGCAATTGAGAGCGCGCCAATTGGGCTTTTGTAGCTCCAGAAAATCCACTTCGAGTGCAGGGAGGTCAGAATCCAACATCATCTGCAGTCCTTTTCAGCCTCTGAATCAGATTTTTGCTCAGGTCCCTCAATTTCAGCCAGAAAATACCTGAAATCACAGAAAAACACACAAATCATAGTAAAGCCCAGAAAAGTGAATTTTAACTACAAACTAATAAAAATGTAATAAAAACTAACTAAAATATACTAAAAACATACTAAAAATAATGCCAAAAAGCGTATAAATTATCCGCTCATCAATCATGCTATTAAAATCTTAGTTCGAGTTCACTAATCCCTTTTTCATTGTTTCAGTTATCAATTTGGGACCTAGGGCATCAAATCTTTCGGGGTTAGGTCGATACCAGAGTGACTAATGTACCGCGCCGCCTTATAATTTTCTAATGTATAGTCTCGTCATTTTTTTAGATGATTAGTTTTTCTCTGATAGGCGAAAGGTAGATGGATTTTCGTCATTCGGTTTCTAATTACCTAGCGGTGTTAAATCCTTCGATTACTGCAAAAAGTTTTTATACCGGAGCACCGTTATGGCATCATGATGTTGAATCCATTCTCGTCCTATATCCTTGGGTAGTGTGTCATTAGGTTCAGGTATGATGAATTTTGGCACAAAGGTCACTCTTTCCTTTCAAGGTTCAAAAACTTGTTATATTCGGGCATCTAAATAACCAGTGCGTCTTAAAGTGTCGATTTAACCACATACAATATGGTCATCAAAATTAAAGCTCCAAATCTCTTCTCATTGTCGTATATTACTCGCTCCATCTTTCGCATTCAATAGTTTTGCTCTTAATAAGTTATCGTCTTGATGGTTGTATCTAAGGATTATATGAGATGTTTACCAAGCTCGAGGTGATTTTCCAAAAGACATCAAACTGAAAGACATTCACACTGCATAACGGCGATTACAAGGGAGGAAAAGGACGTTTGGTATGGTGGTCATACTAAGTCACAGAATAAATGACAAATTGCATAAGGAGAAAAAATCGAGGCGCATAGTAAGAGAGGAATCTAATCATGAAACCATGATAGAAAGAAAACAAGGAATATCGAGTCAAGTAAGTCTCAACTGACTTCTGGACAATACAGATTGCGAAGGTGAGCAACTCCACCCACAGCGAATTTCTCAAGTTCAGAATTTACACAAGTATGACCAGGCAAGGTTCATGCAAGTAAGGAGTAAAATTGGAAAGATAGTCAATTCATTACGAATGTTGCAAAACTTATCGAGTAATCGCGGATTATTTATAATTGTTTTGCATGGCCAAATAACGAGAGCTGATAAAGTTGGAAATTGTGGGAAATAGCCAGTAGGCTCAAGATGAGATTGGTTCTAGTTTGATTGATGGCATTGTAAGGGGTGAATTCGTGATTGATTGTAATGAAAATTGATTGTGTGAGTTGAGAGCAAGCACACAGTTGTATTTTTAAGTTAAAATGTGAAGTTAAGGCACAGAGGAGTTGGGTGATTTAAAAGAATAATCCACTCTAAATGCTTAAGGGCTTTTATAAGTAGATGAAAATTTGAACTAAGGATTAGGATCGGGAGTGATACCGAATAGCCAACTATGGTATTGAAATAAGCTCGAGCAATGATTATAGAAATGTTTGGGATGCTAACTTGGGTTGTAACCATGGTACATGGACCATTTGACAAAGGTGATATTGTAATTAGTTTTTATATTGAAGTGTAATAAGTCGATTATCAAAAATCTTCTGTCTAATAAATTGTTGAAGATTTAAGAAGGAATTCAAAATAGAAGGTCCAATGTAAGTCATAAAAGAAGGGCTAGGTTGGGTTGCGAAGAAGCATTGACGCAATCCCTCACATAAAAGTCTTCCTGCTGTTATCTTCCTCTTCCTCTGACATCACCGGTGTTTCACACTAGGATCGCTTAATTGAACAAATTTTGTTTCTACTACTCACTTCATCTAGCTCCCCAAGTTCTGTCGATTTTAACAGTGTTATCGTGCGTAAGGTAATCAAGAATGATTCGGTCCTCAGCTCTAATCTTTATCGCTACTTAGTCTCTCTCGTCACCTAAGCTATTTGCAACTAAGAGTTAAATCTGTGTCATGCCTCTTCTTTGTAGTTTTGGTTCTTAAGTTTGACTCTTAGAATCCTAGATCAACTTAAGTATAGATAAAGGTCATGTCTCATTTTCTATAATGTAAATAAAATTTAGATATCAATTCCAACTTACCTCCTCCTTGTCATGATCCACCGTCATCTTGGGCCCTCCTACGAGGACAAACTATTGCCTTATGCCCTGGTAAACCACACTTGAAGTACCTCAATTTATAGAAATGTGTCTTTATTTATTTTCCCCTTCCATTTTTGTTATGATTGTCGTTCCGTCTGTAATTGTTCTGGCCTTGCAGAGGTGGAGGGACGTAATCATTTCTCTTGAAATTTTGACTTCTCAACGTAAAGTTCTTCCCTTGGTTACTCTAAAAAAGCATCTCCTGATTTCCCTTCTCCACTGCTACCCTCCTCTCACACTCCTCAGCTACCCAACTCTTATTCACAAGCTCAAAAAATACTCTAATCTCCATCGGTGCAAGAGAGATCAGAATATTACTTTGGAGACCTCCCTCATATTTTATACACTTCTATTCAACAAAATCCTCAGGAGCACCTTGACAGATTCGAGAAAACCGAAATAACTCCTCAAATTTATTGGTGTACTCCACAACAGTCATCTGGCCCTGCTTTAACTGTAGTAGCTCAAGCTCCTTAGCATTTCTAAGCTGAGATAGGGAAGTACTTCTTGTAGAATTCAGTCCGAAACGCCTCTCAAGGTATCACAGCACCATCTAGCTGTAGGATACGTCGTGTTTCCTGCCACCAGTATTGGGCCTCACCTTGCAATTGATAAGTTTCGAATTCAACCCACTGCTCCTCAGGAACTTGCTGAGCCTGCAGTGCCCATTCTATAGCCTGAATCCAGTTATCTGCTTCATTGGGATTTAAGGTCCTCGAAGGCTGGAGGGTGAACCTTTAGAAAATAGGCAAGTGTCATACGACTCTCCTGACCATTGTTTTCATTGTTCTCGTTATTCATCTGGTTTTCCAACACTTTGGCTGTCGCCTGCATAGCCACGACCATGTTTCCCAGGAAAGCCATAAAGTCCAGCAGGGTCATTCCCTACCGTTCCAGGGTTCGAATAACCTATTCTACATCTACCTCACCCGCGACTGCGTCCACGAGTCGACATCTGGTTCTTGTTCACACCAAACAAGTGATATCAAGGCGATCAGTCTCAATATCGCAAGTCTAGTGCATCAATCCCCAAATGCATGTACATGAACATTCATGCCACATATATCAGTTAGATAACCTAATCAGCATATCTAGACACTTAAAGTATACCCAAAAGCGTAGTCAATCTGTCCCTCAAGCTCTACAGAAATGAACTGCTCTAATACCATAATGTAACACCCTACCACACAGAACTTTATGCTTAAGTCATAAAACAAAGGTGGTGTGGAATTATGATTAAGGATTAAGGATTAACACCCTACCCTTGAAGAATAGGTAAAACAAAATCGTAAAATCAAAAGCGCAACACTCAAGATTAAGGATTGCTTGAGTACGAAGAAAGCTATGGTTCACTAACATATATATATACAAAATACAAGAGTAAAGGGTCAAAAGTACAAAATATAAAGCTCCTAACTTAGCTTGGGAAGCTAAGGCTGGTCGGAGAATATTTACATACATATATACGTAACCCAAAGCTCAAAATACATATATAAAACCCTAGTTCTCCATAAACCTATAAGAGGTACAAAATAAAACAAGTTGTTTGGATAGATATATACATATGACCATATATAAACTATACATCAAAATAAAGTCCCAAAATCCACTTCGCTACAGAACTCCAGACGTCTAGTGAGGTGCCCCTTGACCTACAACTAAAAAACAAAAATAACATATGGGATGAGAACTGGGTGGTTCTCAGCATGGTAAAGGTGTCGCGTACATAAGATATAAGGTCTCGGGAAAGCCAGAGGCAATCCAAGTACGCCGACACTCAGATTATAAAACATAAAGATGTAAAATTGAAAACCATAAACAGGATAGTCCTCTATGGTTCTAATCTTAACTCAACTACATTATAACCCTCAAATCCTCTGCCTTTCCTCCAATCCTCCAACTCCGGTGCACAAACAAGCAAAACAGACAAGTCAAGCACATACAGAAAACATAGATAACAAGTAGGCAATTAGCAATTAACATGATTAATCAATTAAGCAACCCAAGACAATGCACACTCAAACAAAGCATACAAATGCACATGATTCATGCCTTTTCTACCAGTTGTGAACACACATGTCGGTCAACTGCCAGAACCCAACACACCAGGTAGCTAACCCGGATACCATCTATTGACTGCGCATCTCCAGGAGGCATAAAATCAGGGGATTAGTGCCCTACCACCTTCTCCTGGAAAGATACACTAGGAGAAATAAATTAGGGAATTAATGTCCTACCACCTTTCCCTAGTGAGGCCATGCTATACCGGTCGGGGGATGAGTATCCTACCACCTTACAGACAGAGAGAGAAAGAATGTGAGGGAATGCGTCGGGGGATTAGTGTCCTACCACCTTCCTCACAACCCACAAAACACAATCATAATAAATGAGGGGGAATGAATCGTGGGATTACTACCCTATCGCCTTTCCCATATTTTATAAAACAGATTAGAATCATTGTTATGTCCATCTATTCTCAAAATTCATCATCATTATTCCTTTATATTCACCCATTATAGCATGATCTCACACATACACCTTATGTCTTTGCATTTTTTCTACATAGTTCATCATTTAAAAGTCTTACTTCACCCCCAAGTTATCACTATTTCCTAGCTTCATCCCATTACTAGGCCTATTACTAAGATCTATGGCAAAAGTAATGAAAATAGAGGTTTAGAGGTTTGAAATTAAGCTTTAAAAACACAAAAATCCATATTTGCTTAAATAAGGACCACACATACGCGTGCAGTTTAGCCCATCTCGCATACATATAGCCTTGTCTGCGTATGCATGTACTCTGGACAGAAACGACCCTTTGCGAATGAGGGGTATGCGTACGCATACACTGTAGTTTGATCAGAATTGGCTAAGTCTGCAGAATTTCTGTTTTACATACTAAACCTCTGACGCGCATAACTTTCTCGTTTTAAAATAATTTTTATTCATTCTTCAAACGGCGTAAACTTTACAGACCCAATTTTTATATGAAATAGGTTTGAAATAACTTGGGGGTCCAAAAGCCAAGTTATGGCTCGCCAAAGTTCGGCTAAAAAGCAATTTTACACAAAACCTCAAAGATTAAGTTTCATTAAAAACCAAACTCAATCCCAACCTTCTATACATATATTTAGCACCCCAACACCAATCACAATACCACATCCATCACATGTTACCATATACAACCATTCCTCAATTTTAGACAACCATATGCATAAATTTCCAAATAATGTCAATAAAATCATCAATATACCACCATTCATGCCTAATGAATCCATATTTGATGATAAATTTTGGATTAATTTGAGTAGATTTTATTATATAAACCCACATTTATTCATCTAAATAGCAAATTTTTATGTTTCCTCTCTAAATTGTGCCCAATTGTGAAAACATGCTATTTTGTGCTTAATTTAATCAATTTTATCCCACTTTCATTCCATTCGATGCCTTGATAGTTTTGATGAGTGATTTCAGGTATAATAGGTTAGAATGGCTTGATAAGAGTGGAAGAGAAGCATGAAATTGGGAGAAAACATGAAGAAAACAAAGGAGAAGCACACAGCCAAGTGTACGTACGCAGAAGTCCCTGTGCGTACGCACAGGATGAAAATCAGCAAGTGTGCGTACACACACACCTGTGCGTACGCACAGGACTAGCACGTGACTTTATTAAAAAGTCACATGGCTCGCAATTTTCAAGGCTTTTGGCCTATTTCTAAAGGTGCTGAAGCATATATAAAAGGGCAAGCAACACACATTCATAACATACTCCATACCATACACTTAGATAGTTTTTAGGGTAGTTTTTAGGTTAGTTTAGCTTAGGTTTTCTCTCAATTTTCCTTAGGTTTAATTAGATTTTACATTACAATTTTGCATTCTCCAATTTTGATCTTGGTCTCTAGCTTATTTCCATTGTAAATATTCCTTAATTTTCTCTTTTATTACACTGCTTGTTCTACACCTTCTTATATTTAATTCACTTTGTCAATATATATTTACTTTTGCAATTTTGAATTTTAGTTGATGAACTTGATGACTTTTGGTTTATATGTTTGTTTCAGTTATTAGTGTTTATTTTGATCATTTGTGATTCATAGTTTTTTGCCATTTTCCCAATTTTGCCATATTTTATGATTATGCCCACCATGTGTTTGATGAAATGTCAATTTTGATTATGGAGTAAATTTTTACCCCTTGACTTGGGGGAAGTGAGTATATGGAATACTAGAGTCATAATGTCTGATATTTTGTAATAATTCTTGGGTTGTTAGTTGTTATTATTTCTACTAATGCTAGCTTTTTACTAAGGTAATTAATTAGTAAGTTAGCTAGGATTTGTGGATTAATAACAATTATGCTCACTTGACTTACTCTTCGATGTTAAAGGTTAACTAAGTGAGATTAATCCATCATAATCATCATAGTTGTGGTTATAGCAAGGAAGGGATTCCATAACTCATCCCAAGTCAAGGCTTCATTTATGTTTTGAACCACATCCCCATCATTTTAAAGCATTACTTGTCCATATTACATAGATAGTTCTTTTATTCCTTTATTAGTTTATTAATTACAATTTTGATCGTTCTTTTATTTCTTAATTGCATGCTTCAATCATTGAAATCCCTCTTGCTTTTCACAACCAAAATTGTGTGCTCTTGGTCACTAGTTCTTAGGGAAGACGACACGAGGTTTAATTACTCTCGGTTATTTTAGTTTAAAATTAAACTTTGATTGATGGGATTTACTTGTTGGTTTGGACTATGCAACCAACAAAGAAATTGTTTTGCTAAATTTCTGAACCGTTGTAATTCTCTCTATCAAATTTTTTGCGCCTGATGAGCGGATAATTTATATGCTTTTTGGCATTGTTTTTAGGTAGTTTTTAGTAGGATCTAGCTACTTTTAGGGATGTTTTCATTAGGTTTTATGAAAAATTCACATTTCTGTACTTTACTATGAGTTTGTGTGTTTTTCTGTGATTTCAGGTATTTTCTGGCTGAAATTGAGGGACTTGAGCAAAAATCTGATAGGAGGCTGACAAAGGACTGCTGATGTTGTTGGATTCTGACCTCCCTTCACTCGAAATGGATTTTCTAGAGCTACAAAACTTCAAATGGCACTCTCTAAACTGATTTGGAAAGTCGACATCCAGGGCTTTTCAGAAATATATAATAGTCCATACTTTAATCAAGTTTAGATGATGCAAACTGGCGTTCAACGCCAGTTCCATGCTGCATTCTGGAGTAAAACGCCAAAAACACGTCACAAACCAGAGTTAAATGCCAAAAACACGTTACAACTTGGCGTTTAACCCCAAGAGAAGTCTCTACACGTGTAAAGCTCAAGCTCAGCCCAAGCACACACCAAAGTGGGCCCCGAAAGTGGATTTCTGCACTTAGACTTATTTTTGTAAACCCTAGTAGCTAGTTTAGTATAAATAGAACTTTTTACTATTGTACAAAGGGTTCTTTTCCCTATTTTCCAATTCATATGCCATTTGTGGAGGCTGGCCATTCGGCCATGCCTGGACCATTATCACTTATGTATTTTCAACGGTGGAGTTTTTACACACCATAGATTAAGGTGTGGAGCTCTGCTGTACCTCGAGAATTAATGCAATTACTACTATTTTCCATTCAATTCAGCTTATTCTTGTTCTAAGATATTCGTTGCACTTCAACATGATGAATGTGATGATCCGTGACACTCATCATCATTCTCACCTATGAACGCGTGATTGACAACCATTTCCGTTCTACCTTAGATCTAGCGTGTATCTCTTGGATTCCTTAATCAGAATCTTCGTGGTATAAGCTAGAATTATTGGCGGCCATTCTTGAGAATCTGGAAAGTCTAAACCTTGTCTGTGGTATTTCGAGTAGGATTCAGGGATTGAATGACTGTGACGAGCTTCAAACTCGCGATTGTTGGGCATAGTGACAGACGCAAAAGAATCAATAGATTCTATTCCGACATGATCGAGAACCTACAGATGATTAGCCGTACTGTGACAGAGCATTTGGACCATTTTCACTGAGAGGATGGGAAGTAGCCATTGATAATGGTGACATCCTACATACAACTTACTAGGGAAAGGAGTATGAAGGATTGGATGAAGGCAGTAGGAAAGCAGAAATTCAATAGGAACAAAGCATCTCCATACACTTATCTGAAATTCCCACCAATGATTTACATAAGTATCTCTATCTCTATTTTATGCTTTATTTATATTTATATTCGAAAACCATTATAACCATTTGAATCCGCCTAACTGAGATTTACAAGATGACCATACCTTGCTTCATACCAACAATCTCTGTGGGATCGACCCTTACTCACGTAAGGTATTACTTGGACGACCCAGTGCACTTGCTGGTTAGTTGTGCGAAGTTGTGACAAAGTGTGATTCACGTTTTAGCACACCAAGTCTTTGGCGCCATTGTTGATGATCACAATTTCGTGCACCAAGTTTTTGGCGCCGTTGCCGGGGATTGTTCGAGTTTGGACAACTGACAGTTCATCTTGTTACTCAAATTAGGTAATTTTCTTTTCAAAAAGTTTTTCAAAAAAGTCTTTCAAAAAAATTTTTTATTTGTTTTCGTTTTTTTCAAAAATATAATTTTCGAAAAAAATCCAAAAAATTAATAAAATCATAAAAACCAAAAATATTTTGTGTTTCTTGTTTGAGTCTTCAGTCAATTTTTAAGTTTGGTGTCAATTGCATGTTTCAAAAATTTTGCATTTTTCGAAAATTCATGCATATGTTCTTCATGATCTTCAAGTTGTTCTTGATAAGTCTTCTTGTTTGATCTTCATATTTTCTTGTTTTGTGTCTTTTGTTATTTTTCATGTGCATTTTTGCATTCATAGTGTCTAAGCATGAAAAATTTCTAAGTTTGGTGTCTTGCATGTTTTTCTTTTCTTGAAAACTTTTCAAAAATAAGTCTTGATGTTCATTTTGATCTTCAAAGTGTTCTTGGTGTTCATCTTGACATTCATAGTGTTCTTGCATGCATCATTGGTTTTGATCCAAAATTTTCATATTTTGGGTCATATTTGTGTTTTTCTCTCTCATCATTAAAAATTCAAAAATAAAAAATATCTTTTCTTTATTTTACTCATAATTTTCGAAATCTTTGGGTTGACTTAGTAAAAAATTTTTAAAAATTAGTTGTTTCTTGTTAGTCAAGTCAAGATTTCAATTTTAAAAATCTTATCTTTTCAAAATCTTTTTCAAAATCAAATCTTTTTCATTTTTTTCCTTAGTTTTTTGGAAAAAAAAATTAAAAAATTAAAAATTATTTTTCAAAATCTTTTTCTTATCTTTATTTCATAATTTTCAAAAACTTTACTAACAATTAATGTGATTGATTCAAAAATTTGAAGTTTGCTTCTTTCTTGTTAAGAAAGGTTCAATCTTTAATTTCTAGAACCATATCTTTTAGTTTCTTGTTAGTCAAGTAATTAATTTTAATTTCAAAAATCAAATCTTTTCCAAAATATCTTTTCAATCATATCTTTTTCAAAATTGATTTCAAAAATCTTTTCTAACTTCCTATCTTTTCAAAATTGAATTTATAATCTTTTTCAACTAACTAATTGACTTTTTGTTTGTTTCTTATCTTTTTCAAAATCACCTAACTACTTTCCTCTCTCTAGTTTTTGAAAATCACCTCCCTCTTTTTCAAAATTTTTTTTAATTAACTAATTATTTTAAATTTTAATTTTAATTTTATTTTTTTTCTTATTTTCAAATTTTAACTTTAATTTAAAATAAAAACAAAAATATTTTTCTTTTATTTTAGTTAATTTTCGAAATTCTCTCCTTTTCATCTCCTTCTATTTATTTAATTATTTACTAACACTTCTCCTCATCTAAAAATTCGAACCCTCTCTTCTCTATCTGTATTCGAATTTTTCTCCTCTTTCTTCTATTCTTTTATTCTTCTACTCACATAAAGGAATCTCTATACTGTGACATAGAGGATTCCTCTTTCTTTTCTGTTTTCTTCTTTTTCATATGAGCAGGAGCAAGGACAAGAACATTCTTTTTGAAGCATATCCTGAACCTGAAAGGACTCTGAAGAAGAAGCTAAGAGAAGGTAAAGCACAACAATCCAAAGAAAACCTTATAGAGAATCTCGAAAAAGAGAGAGACATGGCCAAACCCAAAAATAATAGTGGAGGCACAAGGAGGATGCTTGGTGACTATACTACACCTACTTCCAAATTTGATGGAAGAAGCATCTCAATCCCTGCCATTGGAGCAAACAATTTTGAGCTGAAACCTCAACTAGTTGCTCTAATGCAACAGAACTGCAAGTTTTATGGACTTCCATCAGAAGATCCCTATCAGTTTTTAACTGAGTTCTTGCAGATATGTGAGACTGTTAAGACTAATGGAGTAGATCCTGAAGTCTACAGGTTCATGCTTTTCCCTTTCGCTATAAGAGACAGAGCTAGAACATGGTTGGACTCATAACCTAAAGAAGACCTCATGGGACGTCTCTGGTGGACGAAATTGTGACCCTCTTTGTATTTGCATGAGATTTATTTAATGGCTATTGGCTATGTGTGGACACAACTCCGTTCAACTTAACCAGCAAGTGTACTGGGTCATCCAAGTAATACCTTACATGAGTAAGGGTCGATCCCACAGAGATTGTTGGTATGAAGCAAGCTATGGTCACCTTGTAAATCCCAGTTAAGTGGACTCATAAAGTCAAATGTGATTAGATTGGATAAATAAAGATAAATAAAATAGAAAGGGATATAAATACTTATGTAAATCAATAGTGGGAATTTCAGATAGGCGTATGGAGATGTTGTGCTCCTCTTGTATTTCTACTTTCTTATTACATTCATCCAATCCTTCTTACTCCTTTCCATGGCAAGCTGTATGTAGGGCATCACCGTTGTCAATGGCTACATCCCATCCTCTCAGTGAAAATGGTCCTATGCTCTGTCACAGCACAGCTAATCATCTGTCGGTTCTCAATCAGGTTGGAATAGAATCCCTTGATTCTTTTGCATCTGTCACTAACGCCCAACCTTCAGGAGTTTGAAGCTCCTCACAGTCATTCAATCCCAGAATCCTACTCGGAATACCACAAACAAGGTTAGACTTTTCGGATTTCTGGAATCCTACTTGGAATACCACAGACAAGGTTAGACTTTCCGGATTCCCATGAATGCTGCCATCTATCTAGCTTATACCACGAAGATTCTGTTGGGGAATCTAAGAGATATGCACCCGGCCTAAAGTAGAATGGAAGTGGTTGTCAGTCACGCGCGTTCATAGGTGAGAATGATGATGAGTGTCACGGATCATCACATTCATCAAGTTTGAAGTGCAACGTATATCTTGGAATAAGAATAAAAGAGAATTGAATAGAAAATAATAGTAATTGTATTGAAACTTGAGGTACAGCAGAGCTCCACACCCTTAATATATGGTGTATAGAAACTCCACAGTTGAAAATACATAAGTGAAAGGTTCAGGCATGGCCGAATGGCCAGCCCCCATGAAGGTGATCAAAAGACCGAATGATCAAAGACTAAACAGTCAAAAGATTAAACTGTCAAAAGATGTCTAATACAAAAGTAAATTATCCTATTTATACTAGACTAGCTACTAGGATTTACATGAGTAAGTAATTGATGCATAAATCCACTTCCGGGGCCCACTTGGTGTATGCTTGGGCTGAGCTTGATCTATCCACGAGTTGAGGCTTTTCTTGGAGTTGAACTCCAAGTTATAACATGTTTTGGGCGTTCAACTCCGGATCATGACGTGTTTCTGGCGTTTAACTCTAGACAGCAGCATGTACTTGGCGTTCAACGCCAATTTACGTCGTCAATTTCTGGATGTCTACTTTCCAACGCCGTTGAGAGCGCGCCATTTGGAGTTCTGTAGCTCCAGAAAATCCATTTCGAGTGCAGGGAGGTCAGATTCCAACAGCATCAGCAGTCCTTTTGTTAGCCTTTTTCAGAGTTTTGCTCAAGTCCCTCAATTTCAGCCAGAAATTACCTGAAATCATAGAAAAACACACAAACTCATAGTAAAGTCCAGAAATGTGAATTTAACATAAAAACTAATGAAAACATCCCTAAAAGTTGCTTGAACTTACTAAAAACTACCTAAAAACAATGCCAAAAAGCGTATAAATTATCCGCTCATCACAACACCAAACTTAAATTGTTGCTTGTCCCCAAGGAACTGAAAATCAAATAGGATAAAAAGAAGAGAATATACTATGAACTCCAAAATATCAATAAATATTAATTCTAATTAGATGAGTGGAACTTGTAGCTTTTTGCTTCTGAACAGTTTTGGCATCTCACTTTTTCCTTTGAAGTTTAGAATGATTGGCTTCTCTAGGAACTTAGAATTTTGGATAGTGTTATTGACTTTCCTAGTTAAGCATGTTGATTCTTGAACACAGCTACTTATGAGTCTTGGCCGTGGCCCTAAGCATTTTGTTTTCCAGTATTACCACTGGATACATAAATGCCACAGACACATGACTGGGTGAACCTTTTCAGATTGTGACTCAGCTTTGCTAGAGTCCCCAGTTAGAGGTGTCCAGAGCTCTTAAGCACATTCTTTTGCTTTGGATCACGACTTTAACCACTCAGTCTCAAGCTTTTCACTTGGACCTTCATGACACAAGCACATGGTTAGGTATAGCTTGATTTAGCCGCTTAGGCCTGGATTTTATTTCCTTGGGCCCTCCTATCCATTGATGCTCAAAGCCTTGGATCCTTTTTACCCTTGCCTTTTGGTTTTAAGGGCTATTGGCTTTTTCTTCTTGCTTTTTCTTTTTCTTTCTATTTTTTTTCGCCAGTTTTTTTTTTCGCAAGCCCTTGCTTTTTCACTGCTTTTTCTTGCTTCAAGAATCAATTTCATGATTTTTCAGATTGTCAATAACATTTCTCCTTGTTCATCATTCTTTCAAGAGCCAACAATTTTAACATTCATAAACAGCAAGATCAAAATTATGCACTGTTCAAGCATTCATTCAGAAAACAAAAGGTATTGTCACCACATCAATATAATTAAATTAAATTCAAGGACAATTTTTGAAATTCATGTACTTCTTATTCTTTTGAATTAAAGCATATTTCATTTAAGAGAGGTGAAGGATTCATGGATTTTATTCATAGCTTTAAGACATAGTTACTACATACTAATGATCATGAAGTAGAGACACAAAATATAGATAAACATAACATAGAAACTGAAAAACAGAAAGAAATAAGAACAAGGAATGAATCCACCTTAGTGGCGTCTTCTTCTTGAAGGACCAACAATGTCCTTAAGCTCTTCTATGTCCCTTCCTTGCCTTTGTTGCTCCTCCCTCATTGCTCTTTGATCTTCTCTTATTTCTTGGAGAATGATGGAGTGCTCATGATGTTCCACCCTTAATTGTTCCACATTGTGGCTCAAATCTTCTAAGGAAGTGTTGAGTCGTTCCCAATAGTTGTTGGGAGGAAAGTGCATCCCTTGAGGCATCTCAGGAATTTCTTGATGATGAGCTTCCTCATGCATCTCTTGAGAACCGTGGAGGGTCTCTCTTGCTTGCTCCATCCTCTTCTTGGTGATGGGCTTATCCTCTTCAATGGAGATGTCTCCTTCTATGATAACTCCAGCTGAGTAACATAGATGGCAAATGAGGTGAGGAAAAGCTAGCCTTGCCATGGTGGAGGGCTTTTCGGCTATTTTGTAGATTTCATTGGAGATGACTTCATGAACTTCTACTTCCTCTCCAATCATGATGCTATGAATCATGATGGCCCGATCCACAGTAACTTCAGATCGGTTGCTAGTGGGAATGATGGAGCGTTGAATGAACTCCAACCATCCTCTAGCTACAGGCTTGAGGTCCAGTCTTCTTAGTTGAACTGGCTTGCCTTTGGAGTCTCTCTTCCATTGAGCTCCTTCCACACATATGTCCATAAGGACTTGGTCCAACCTTTGATTAAAGTTGACCCTTCTAGTGTAGGGGCGTACATCTTCTTGCATCATGGGCAAGTGGAACGCAAATCTCACATTCTCTAGACTAAAATCTAAGTATTTTCCCCGAACCATTGTGAGATAATTCTTTGGACTCGGGTTCATACTTTGATCATGGTTCCTAGTGATCCATGCATTGGCATAGAACTCTTGAACCATTAAGATTCTGACTTGTTGCATGGGGTTGGTTAGGACTTCCCAACCTCTTCTTCGGATCTCATGTCGGATCTCCAGATACTCATTTTTCTTGAGCTTGAAAGGGACCTCAGGGATCACCTTCTTCTTTGCCACAACATCATAGAAGTGGTCTTGATGGCTCTTGGAGATGAATCTTTCCATCTTCCATGACTCAGAGGTGGAAGTTTTTGTCTTTCCTTTTCCTTTTCTAGAGGATTCTCCGGCCTTAGGTGCCATTGATGGTAATGGAAAAACAAAAAGCTTATGCTTTTACCACACCAAACTTAAAATATTGCTCGCCCTCGAACAAGAGAAGAAAGAAGAGAAGAAGAAGAAGAAGAAAAATAGAGGTGAGTGAGGGGAGATGGATTCGGCCAAGGTATAGTAGAGGGGGTAGTGTTGTGTGAAAATGAAGTAGAATGGAAGGGTATATATAGGGAGAGGGGAGAGGGTAGGTTCGGCCATTTAGGGTGGGATTGGGTGGGAAAATGTTTTTGAATTTTGAAGGTAGGTGGGGTTTATGGGGAAGAGTGGATGGATGTGAGTGGTGAAGGGTTTTTGGGAAGTGTGACATGGGGAAGAGTAAAATAGGATTAGGAGGTAAGGTGGGAATATAGTAGGTGGGGATCCCGTGGGGTCCACAGATCCTGAGGTGATCCTGTGGGGTCCACAGATCCTGAGGTGTCAAGGAATTCCATCCCTGCACCAAATAGGCATGTAAAATGCCTTTGCATACCATTCTGGCATTTAAACGCCGAGTGGTGCACGTTCTGGGCGTTCAACGCCCATGTAAAGCATGTTTCTGGCGTTGAACGCCAGTTTCATGCTTGTTACTGGTGTTCAGCACCAGCTTTTCCTCTAGGCACATTCCTGGCGTTCAAACGCCAGAATATTGCTTGTTTCTGGCATTCAGCACCAGATTCATGCTCTGTTCTGGCGTTGAACGCCAGCCAGATGCTCCTTACTGGCGTTGAACGCCAGCCTGTGCTTCCTCCAGGGTGTGGTTTTTCTTCTGCTGTTTTTGATTCTGTTTTTAATTTTTATATTTTTTCGTGACTCCACATGATCATGTACCTAATAAAACACAAAATAACAATAGAATAAAATAAAATAAAAATTAGATAAATAAAATTGGGTTGCCTCCCAACAAGCGCTTCTTTAATGTCAATAGCTTGACAGTGGGCTCTCATGGAGCCACAAGGTGATCAGGTCAATGTTGTATAGTCCCAACACCAAACTTAGAGTTTGGATATGGGATCTTAACACCAAACTTAGAGTTTGGTTGTGGCCTCCCAACACCAAACTTAGAGTTTGACTGTGGGGGCTCTTCTTGACTCTGAACTGAGAGAAGCTCTTCATGCTTGCTCTCTTTTGTCACAGAGGGATGGCCATGTGCCTTAAACACAAGGTAGTCCCCATTTAATTGAAGGACTAATTCACCTCTGTTAACATCTATCACAGCTCTTGCTGTGGCTAGGAAAGGTCTTCCAAGGATGATGCATTCATCCTCTTCCTTCCTAGTATCTAAGATTATGAAATCGGCAGGGATGTAAAGGCCTTCAACCTTTACTAACACGTCCTCTACTATTCCATAAGCTTGTCTCAATGACTTGTCACCAATTGTAATGAGAACAAGGCAGGTTGTACCTCAATGATCCCCAGCTTCTCCATTACAGAGAGTGGCATAAGATTTATCCCTGACCCTAGATCACATAGAGCTTTTTCAAAGGTCATGGTGCCTATGGTACAAGGTATTAAGAACTTGCCAGGATCTTGTCTCTTTTGAGGTAAAATTTGCTGAATCCAGGTATCCAGTTCACTAATGAGCAAAGGAGGTTCACTTTCTCAAGTCTTATTACCAAACAGCTTGGCATTCAGCTTCATGATAGCTCCTAAATATTGAGCAACTTGCTCTCCAGTCACATCTTCATACTTTTTTTGAGGAAGAATAGTTTTCAGAGCTCATGAATGGCAGAAGGAGATTTAATGGAATCTCTATGGTCTCTATATGGGCCTCAGATTCCTTTGGATCTTTAATAGGAAACTCCTTCTTGCTTGAGGGACGTCCCAGGAGGTCTTCCTCACTAGGATTTTCGTCCTCCTCCTCCCTTGTGCATTCGGCCATGTTGATTATATCAATGGCCTTGCACTATCCTTTTGGATTCTCTTCTGTATTGCTTGGGAGAATACTGGGAGGAGTTTCAATGACTTTCTTACTCAGCTGGCCCACTTGTGCCTCCAGATTTCTGATGGAGGATCTTGTTTCACTCATGAAACTGAAAGTGGCCTTTGACAGATCAGAGACTAGATTGGCTAAATTAGAAGTGTTTTGTTCAGAATTCTCTGTCTGTTGCTGAGAAGATGATGGAAAAGGCTTGCTATTGCTCAGCCTGTTGGGTCCACCATTGTTAAAGGCTTATTGAGGCTTTTGTTGATCCTTCCATGAGAAATTTGGATGATTTCTCCATGATGAGTTATAGGTGTTTCCATAAGGTTCACCCATGTAATTAACCTCTGCCATGGCAGGGTTCTCAGGATCATAAGCTTCTTCAAAAGCTACCTCTTTAGTACTGTTGGATGCATGTTGCCATCCATTCAGATTTTGAGAGATCATGTTGACCTGTTGAGTCAACACTTTGTTGTGAGCCAATATGGCATTCAGAGCATCAATTTCAAGAACTCCTTTCTTCTGAGGTATCCCATTATTCACGGAATTCCTCTCAGAAGTGTACATGAATTGGTTGTTTGCAACCATGTCAATGAGTTCTTGAGCCTCTTCAGGCGTTTTCTTTAGGTGAATAGATCCACCTGCAGAATAATCCAATGACATTTTCGAAAATTCAGATAGACCATAATAGAATATATCTAATATGGTCCATTTTGAAAATATGTCAGATGGACATCTTTTGGTCAGCTGCTTGTATCTTTCCCAAGCTTCATAGAGGGATTCACCATCTTTTTGTTTGAAGGTTTGAACATCCACTCTCAGCTTGCTCAGCTTTTGAGGAGGAAATAATTTATCCAAGAAGGCAGTGACCAGCTTATCCCAGGAGTCCAAGCTATCCTTGGGTTGTGAATCCAACCATATTCTAGCTCTGTCTCTTACAGCAAAAGGGAAAAGCACGAGTCTGTAGACTTCAGGATCAACTCCATTCGTCTTTACAGTCTCACAGATTTGCAAGAACTCAGTTAAAAACTGATAAGGATCTTCAGATGGAAGTCCATAAAACTTGCAGTTTTGTTGCATTAAGGCAACTAGTTGAGGCTTAAGCTCAAAATTATTGGCTCCAATGGCAGGAATGGAGATGCTTCTTCCATCAAATTTGGACGTTGGCTTTGTGAAGTCACCAAGCATTCTCCTTGCATTATTATTATTTTCAGCTGCAATCTCCTTCTCTTGTTCTAATGTTTCTGAAAGGTTACCTTTAAATTGTTGTAACTTAGCTTCTCCTAATTTTCTCTTCAGAGTCCTTTCAGGTTCTGGATCAATTTCAACAAGAGTGCCTTTTTCCTTGTTCCTGCTCATATGAAAGAGAAGAAAACAAGAAAAGAAGAGGAATCCTCTATGTCACAGTATAGAGATTCCTTTATGTTAGTAGAAGAAGAAAGGGGAGAAGAATGTAGAAGAGTGGGTTCGGATATTTAGATGGAGAGAGATGAAGAGAAGTGTTAGTAATTAAATAATTAAATAGAAGAAGAGAAGAGAGGGAGAATGTCGAAAATAATTTTGAAAAAGAGGTTAGTATTTTCGAAAATTAAAGATAAGATATAATGAAAATTAAAAGTTAAAATAATTTAATTAATTAAAAAGAATTTTTGAAAAAGGGATTAGATATTTTCGAAAGTTAGAGAGGGAAAAGTAGTTAGGTGGTTTTGAAAAAGATAAGAAACAAACAAAAAGTTTATTAGTTAGTTGAAAGATATTAAAATCAAATTTGAAAAGATATGAAGATAAGATAAGATAGGATATTTTTGAAATCAAATTTTGAAAAAGATAAGATTTTTAAGAAAAAGATATTTTGAAAAAGATTTAATTTTAAAATTGAAATTAATTACTTAACTAACAAGAAACTAAAAGATAGGATTCTAGATTTTAAAGATTGAACCTTTCTTAACAAGAAAGTAACAAACTTCAAATTTTTGAATCAATCACATTAATTGTTAGTGTAATTTCGAAAATATGATATAAAGATAAGAAAAAATTTTTTGAAAATATTTTGAAAAATATTTTTTTGAAATTTTCGAAAAAGAGGAAAATTTGGAAAAGATATAATTTTTGAAAAAGATTTTGAAAAGATAAGATTTTTAAGTTTTTGAAAATTTGACTTGACTTGTAAGAAACAACTAATTTTGAAAATTTTTGACCAAGTCAACCCAAAATTTCAAAAATTTGGAGAGAAAAAAAGGAAAAGATATATTTTTGATTTTTGAATTTTTAATTATGAGAGAGAAAAACACAAATATGACCAAAAACATAAAAATCTTGGATCAAAACACATGATGCATGCAAGAACACTATGAATGTCAAGATGAACACCAAGAACACTTTGAAGATCATGATGAACATCAAGAACTTATTTTTGAAAAATTTTTGATGCAAAGAAAACATGCAAGACACCAAACTTAGAAATCTTTAATGCATGGACTCTAACAAACGAAAAATGCATATGAAAAACAACAAACAACACAAAACAAGAAAACATCAAGATCAAACAAGAGGACTGATCAAGAACAACTTGAAGATCATGAAGAACACTATGAATGCATGGAATTTTCGAAAAATGCAAGAAAAATTTTTAAAGCATGCAATTGACACCAAACTTAAAAATTGACTCAAGACTCAAACAAGAAACACAAAATATTTTTGATTTTTATCATTTTCTAATTTTTTTTGGATTTTTATTAATTTTTTCGAAAATAAAGCTTGGAAAAACGAAAAATAAAAGAAAAATTTCGAAAAAGATTTTTGAAAAGAAAAATTACCTAATCTGAGCAACAAGATGAACCGTCAGTTGTCCATACTCGAACAATCCCCGGCAACGGCGCCAAAAACTTGGTGGACGAAATTGTGACCCTCTTTGTATTTGCATGAGATTTATTTAATGGCTATTGGCTATGTGTGGACACAACTCCGTTCAACTTAACCAGCAAGTGTACTGGGTCATCCAAGTAATACCTTACGTGAGTAAGGGTCGATCCCACAGAGATTGTTGGTATGAAGCAAGCTATGGTCACCTTGTAAATCCCAGTTAAGTGGACTCATAAAGTCAAATGTGATTAGATTGGATAAATAAAGATAAATAAAATAGAAAGGGATAGAAATACTTATGTAAATCAATAGTGGGAATTTCAGATAGGCGTATGGAGATGTTGTGCTCCTCTTGTATTTCTACTTTCTTATTACATTCATCCAATCCTTCTTACTCCTTTCCATGGCAAGCTGTATGTAGGGCATCACCGTTGTCAATGGCTACATCCCATCCTCTCAGTGAAAATGGTCCTATGCTCTGTCACAGCACGGCTAATCATCTGTCGGTTCTCAATCAGGTTGGAATAGAATCCCTTGATTCTTTTGCGTCTGTCATTAACGCCCAGTCTTCAGGAGTTTGAAGCTCCTCACAGTCATTCAATCCCAGAATCCTACTCGGAATACCACAGACAAGGTTAGACTTTCTGGATTTCCGGAATCCTACTTGGAATACCACAGACAAGGTTAGACTTTCCGGATTCCCATGAATGCTGCCATCTATCTAGCTTATACCACGAAGATTCTGTTGGGGAATCTAAGAGATATACGCCCGGCCTAAAGTAGAACGGAAGTGGTTGTCAGTCACGCGCGTTCATAGGTGAGAATGATGATGAGTGTCACGGATCATCACATTCATCAAGTTTGAAGTGCAACGTATATCTTGGAATAAGAATAAAAGAGAATTGAATAGAAAATAATAGTAATTGTATTGAAACTTGAGGTACAGCAGAGCTCCACACCCTTAATATATGGTGTGTAGAAACTCCACCGTTGAAAATACATAAGTGAAAGGTTCAGGCATGGCCGAATGGCCAGCCCCCATGAAGGTGATCAAAAGACCGAATGATCAAAGACTAAACATTCAAAAGATTAAACTGTCAAAAGATGTCTAATACAAAGGTAAATTATCCTATTTATACTAGACTAGCTACTAGGGTTTGCATGAGTAAGTAATTGATGCATAAATCCACTTTCGGGGCCCACTTGGTGTATGCTTGGGCTGAGCTTGATCTATCCACGAGCTGAGGCTTTTCTTGGAGTTGAACTCCAAGTTATAACATGTTTTGGGCGTTCAACTCCGGATCATGACGTGTTTCTGGCGTTTAACTCCAGACAACAGCATGTACTTGGCGTTCAACGCCAATTTATGTCATCAATTTCCGAATAAAGTATGAATTATTATATATTTCTGGAAAGCTCTGGATGTCTACTTTCCAATGCCATTGAGAGCGCGCCATTTGGAGTTCTGTAGCTCCAGAAAATCCATTTCGAGTGAAGGGAGGTTAGATTCCAACAACATCAGCAGTCCTTTTGTCAGACTTTTTCAGAGTTTTGCTCAAGTCCCTCAATTTCAGCCAGAAATTACCTGAAATCACATAAAAACACACAAACTCATAGTAAAGTCCAGAAATGTGAATTTAACATAAAAACTAATGAAAACATCCCTAAAAGTAGCTTGAACTTACTAAAAACTACCTAAAAACAATGCCGAAAAGCGTATAAATTATCCGCTCATCAGTCTCCCAGACAAGAAAGAGTTTCTTATTGAGGATCTAAAGGAATCTGAGGCTTATATAGAGACCATAGAGATTCCATTAAACCTCCTTTGGCCATTCATGAGCTCTGAGAACTATTCTTCCTCTGAAGAGGATGAAGATGTAACTGGAGAGCAAGTTGCTCAATATCTAGGAGCTATCATGAAGCTGAATGCCAAGTTGTTTGGTAATGAGACTTGGGAAGATGCACCTCTCTTGCTCATTAGTGAACTAGATACATGGGTTCAGCAAACTTTACCTCAAAAGAAACAAGATCCTAGTAAATTCTTAATACCCTGTACCATAAGCACCATGACCTTTGAGAAGGCTCTGTGTGACCTGGGGTCAGGCATAAATCTTATGCCACTCTCTGTAATGGAAAAACTGGGGATCTTTGAGGTACAGGCTGCCACATTCTCATTAGAGATGGCAGACAAGTCAATAAGACAAGCTTATGGATTGGTAGAGGATGTGTTAGTGAAGGTTAAAGGCCTTTACATCCCTGTTGATTTCATAATCTTAGACACTAGGAAGGAGGAGGATGAATGCATCATTCTTGAAAGACCTTTCCTAGCCACAGTAAAAGCTATGATTGATGTTGACAGAGGTGAACTAGTCATTCAATTGAATGGGGATTACCTTGTGTTTAAGGCTTAAGGATCTTCCTCTGCAACCATGGAGAGGAAGCATGAAAAGCTTCTCTCAATACAGAGTCAAACAAAGCCCCCACAATCAAACTCTAAGTTTGATGTTGGAAGGCGACAACCAAACTCTAAGTTGGGTGTTGAGAAGCCCCCACATTCAAACTCTAAGTTTGGTGTTGGGAGGCTCTCGTCATGCTCTGAACATCTGTGAGGCTCCATGAGAGCCCACTGTCAAGCAATTGACATTAAAGAAGCGCTTATTGGGAGGCAACCCAATTTTTATTTATCCATATTTCTATTGTTCTTTTATGTTTTATTAGGTTCATGATTATGTGGAGTCATAAAACAATTGCTAAAATTAAAAACAAAATCAAAAACAGCAGAAGAAACAGCACACCCTGGAGGAAGAGCCCACTGGCATTTAAACGCCAGTAAGGAGTATCTGGCTGGTGTTCAACGTTAGAACAGAGCATAAAGCTGACGTTGAACGCCAGAATGAAGTAGCAGTCTGGCATTTAAATACCAGGATTGACCCTGAGGAAAGCTGGCGTTAAACGCCAGAACAGAGCATGAAGCCGGCGTTTAACGCCAGGAACAAGCATGGAAGTTGCGTTCAACGCCAAAAGCATGCTGCAGATTGGCGTTGAACGCCCAAAACAAGCATGGAAGTGGTGTTTAACGCCAGAAACATGCTGCAGTCTGGCGTTAAACGCCAAGATTGCATACAGAGGGTGTTTTACATGCCTAATTGGTGCAGGGATGATAAATCCTTGACACCTCAGGATCTGTGGACCCCACAGGATCCCCACCTACCTTTTCCCTCTCTCTCATACCTTTTCATAACACTCTTCCCCAAACATCATTCACCAATCACCTCAATCTCTCTTCCCAATTACCCATTCACCACTCACATCCATCCACTCCTCCCCAAAAACCCCACCTACCTTCAAATTCAAAATCCCTTTCCCACCCAAACCCACCCTAAATGACCGAACCTACTACCCTCTCCCTCCACTATATAAACCCCTCTATCCTTCTTCATTTTTACACAACACAACCCTCTCTTCTCCCCCTTGGCCGAATACACACCTCTCTCCCTCTCCTTCATATCTTCTTCTTCTTCTTCTTCTATTCTTTCTTCTTTTGCTCGAGGACGAGCAATATTCTAAGTTTGGTGTGGTAAAATTGTTTTTCCATAACCATTTATGGCATCTAAGGCTGGAAAAACCTCTAGAAAGAGGAAAGGGAAGACAAAAGCTTCCACCTCCGAGTCATGGAAGATGGAGAGATTCATCTCAAAGGTCCATCAAGACCACTTCTATGAAGTTGTGGCCAAGAAGAAGGTGATCCCCGAGGTCCCTTTCATGCTCAAGAAAAATGAGTATCTGGAGATCCAACATGAAATCCGAAGAAGAGGTTGGGAAGTTCTCACCAACCCCATTCAACAAGTCAGAATCTTAATAGTTCAAGAGTTCTATGCCAATGCATGGATCACTAGGAACCATGATCAAAGTATGAACCCGAATCCAAAGAATTATCTTACAATGGTTCGGGAGAAATGCTTAGAAGGGTCAACTTTGATCAAAGGTTGGACCAAGTCCTCATGGATATATGTGTGGAAGGAGCTCAATAGAAAAGAGACTCAAAAGGCAAGCCGGTTCAATTGAGAAGACTGGACCTTAAGCCTATGGCTAGAGGATGGTTGGAGTTCATCCAACGCTCCATCATCCCCACTAGCAACCGATCCGAAGTAACTGTGGATCGGGCCATCATGATCCATAGCATCATGATTGGAGAGGAAGTAGAAGTTCATGAAGTCATCTCTCTAAAACTCTACAAAGTAGCCGAAAAGCCCTCCACCTCGGCAAGGCTAGCTTTTCCTCATCTTATTTGCCATCTATGCTACTTAGCTGGAGTTGTCATAGAAAGAGACATCCTCATTGAAGAGGACAAGCCCATCACTAAGAAGAGGATGGAGCAAACAAGAGAGCCTATTCATGGATCTCAAGGGACGCATGAGGGAGCTCATCATCAAGAAATCCCTGAGATACCTCAAGGGATGCATTTTTCTCCTAACAACTATTGGGAACAACTCAACACTTCTCTAGAAGACTTGAGTTACAACATGGACCAACTAAGGGTGGAACACCAAGAGCACTCTGGTGCGCGAAATTGTGATCACTACAACTTCACACAACTAACCAGCAAGTGCACTGGGTCGTCCAAGTAATACCTTACGTGAGTAAGGGTCGATCCCACGGAGATTGTTGGTATGAAGCAAGCTATGGTCACCTTGTAAATCTTAGTCAGGCAGACTCATATGGATATGGTGATGAACGAAAATAACATAAAGATAAAGATAGAGATACTTATGTAATTCATTGGTAGGAACTTCAGATAAGCGCATGAAGATGCCTTCCCTTCCGTCTCTCTGCTTTCCTACTGTCTTCATCCAATCCTTCTTACTCCTTTCCATGGCAAGCACGTGTAGGGTTTCACCATTGTCAGTGGCTACCTCCCATCCTCTCAGTGAAAGCGATTGGCATATGCCCTGTCACGGCATAGCGGAATTCAGCTGTCGGTTCTCGGTCAGGCCGGAATAATATCCATTGATACTTTTGCGTCTGTCACTAACGCCCCGCCTGCTAGGAGTTTGAAGCACGTCACAGTCATTCAGTCATTGAATCCTACTCAGAATACCACAGACAAGGTTAGACCTTCCGGATTCTCTTGAATGCCGCCATCAGGTCCTACCTATACCACGAAGATTCCGATTAAAGAATCCAAGAGATATTCACTAGAGCCTTGGTTGCTTGTAGAACAAAAGTGGTTGTCAGTCACCTTGTTCATAAGTGAGAATGATGATGAGTGTCACGGATCATCACATTCATCAAGTTGAAGAACAAGTGATATCTTAGAATAAGAACAAGCGGAATTGAATGGAAGAACAATAGTAATTGCATTAATACTCGAGGTACAGCAGAGCTCCACACCTTAATCTATGGTGTGTAGAAACTCCACCGTTGAAAATACATAAGAACAAGGTCTAGGCATGGCCGAATGGCCAGCCTCCCAATGATCTAAGAACTAGATGTCCAAAGATGAAAATACAATAGTAAAAGGTCCTATATATAGAGAACTAGTAGCCTAGGGTGTACAGAGATGAGTAAATGACATAAAAATCCACTTCCGGGCCCACTTGGTGTGTGCTTGGGCTGAGCAATGAAGTAATTTCGTGTAGAGACTCTTCTTGGAGTTAAACGCCAGCTTTTATGCCAGTTTGGGCGTTTAACTCCCATTTGGGTGCCAGTTCCAGCGTTTAACGCTGGGATTTCTTGAGGTGACTTTGAACGCCGGTTTGGGCCATCAAATCTTGGGCAAAGTATAGACTATCATATATTGCTGGAAAGCCCAGGATGTCTACTTTCCAACGCCGTTGAGAGCGCGCCAATTGGGCTTCTGTAGCTCCAGAAAATCCACTTCGAGTGCAGGGAGGTCAGAATCCAACAGCATCTGCAGTCCTTTTCAGTCTCTGAATCAGATTTTTGCTCAGGTCCCTCAATTTCAGCCAGAAAATACCTGAAATCACAGAAAAACACACAAACTCATAGTAAAGTCCAGAAAAGTGAATTTTAACTAAAAACTAATAAAAATATACTAAAAACTAACTAAAAGATACTAAAAACATACTAAAAACAATGCCAAAAAGCGTATAAATTATCCGCTCATCACAACACCAAACTTAAATGTTGCTTGTCCTCAAGCAACTGAAAATCAAATAAGATAAAAAGAAGAGAATATACTATAGACTCCAAATTATCAATGAAACTAAGCTCCAAATTAGATGAGCGGGACTAGTAGCTTTTTGCCTCCGAACAGTTTGGCATCTCACTTTATCCTTTGAAATTCAGAATGATTGGCTTCTTTAGGAACTCAGAATCCAGATAGTGTTATTGATTCTCCTAGTTAAGTATGATGATTCTTGAACACAGCTACTTATTGAGTCTTGGCCGTGGCCCAAAGCACTCTGTCTTCCAGTATTACCACCGGATACATACATGCCACAGACACATAATTGGGTGAACCTTTTCAGATTGTGACTCAGCTTTGCTAAAGTCCCCAATTAGAGGTGTCCAGGGTTCTTAAGCACACTCTTTTTGCCTTGGATCACAACTTTATTTCTTTCTTTTTCTTTTTCTTTTTCTTTCTCCCCCTTTTTTTTTCGTTTTTCTCCTTCTTCTTTTTTTTTTCTTTTGTATTCACTGCTTTTTCTTGCTTCAAGAATCATTTTTATGATTTTTCAGATCCTCAGTAACATGTCTCTTTTTTCATCATTCTTTCAAGAGCCAACAATTTTAACATTCATGAACCACAAATTCAAAAGACATATGCACTGTTTAAGCATACATTCAGAAAACAAAAAGTATTGTCACCACATCAAGCTAATTAAGCTAGTTTTAAAGATGAATTTGAAATCCTGTACTTCTTGTTCTTTTGTGATAAAAACAGTTTTCATTTAAGAAAGGTGATGGATTCATATTCATAGCTTTAAGGCATAGACACTAAGACACTAATGATCATAAGACACAAACATGGATAAACATAAAGCACTAAAATTCGAAAAACAGAAAAATAAAGAACAAGGAGATTAAAGAACGGGTCCACCTTAGTGATGGCGGCTCTTTCTTTCTCTTGAAGATCCTATGGAGTGCTTGAGCTCCTCAATGTCTCTTCCTTGTCTTTGTTGCTCCTCTCTCATGATTCTTTGATCTTCTCTAATGATGATGGAGTGTTCTTGATGCTCCACCTTTAGTTGTCCCATGTTGGAACTCAACTCTCCTAGGGAGGTGTTAATTTGCTCCCAATAGTCTTGTGGAGGACAGTGCATCCCTTGAAGTATCTCAGGGATCTCTTGATGAGAGGGGTCTCTTGTTTGCTCCATCCTTTTCTTAGTGATGGGCTTGAGGTCATGCCTTCTCAGTTGAACCGGCTTTGGATGCCATAAATGGTTATGGAAAAACGAAAAGCAACGCTTTTTCCATACCAAACTTAAAAGGTTTGCTCGTCCTCGAGCAAAAGAAGAAAGAAGAGAGTGGAAGAAGAAGAAATGAGGAAGAAGGGAATGGCTTTGTGTTCGGCCATGTATGGGTGGGTTTGGGAGGGAAGGTGGTTTGAATTTGAATGGTGAGGTAGGTGGGGTTTTATGAAGGTGAGTGGTGAAGAGAGAGATGGGATTTGATAGGTGAGGGGTTTGTGGGGATCCTGTGGGGTCCACAGATCCTTAGGTGTCAAGGAAAAGTCATCCCTGCACCAAATGGCATCAAAAATCACGTTTTGAGCCATTTCTGGCGTTAAACGCCGGGCTGGTGCCCATTTCTGGCGTTTAACGCCAAGTTTGTGCCCTTCTCTAGCGTTTAACGCCAGTCTGGTGCCCCTTTCTGGCGTTAAACGCCCAGAATGGTGCCAGACTGGGCGTTAAACGCCCAACTGCTACCCTCACTGGCGTTTAAACGCCAGTGAGTTCTTCCTCCAGGGTGTGCTGTTTTTCTTCCTGTTTTTCATTCTGTTTTTGCTTTTTCAATTAATTTTGTGACTTCTCATGATCATCAACCTACAAAATAACAAAAAATAACAAAAGAAAATATATAAAATATAATCATTGGGTTGCCTCCCAACAAGCGCTTCTTTAATGTCAGTAGCTTGACAGATGGCTCTCATGGAGCCTCACAAATGATCAGAGCAATGTTGGAACCTCCCAACACCAAACTTAGAGTTTGAATGTGGGGGTTCAACACCAAACTTAGAGTTTGGTTGTGGCCTCCCAACACCAAATTTAGAGTTTGACTGTGGGGGCTCTGTTTGTCTCTGATTTGAGAGAAGCTCTTCATGCTTCTTCTCCATGGTGACAGAGGGATATCCTTGAGCCTTAAACACCAAGGATTTTGCATTCACTTGAATGATCAGTTCACCTCTATCAACATCAATCACAGCCTTTGCTGTGGCTAGGAAGGGTCTGCCAAGGATGATGGATTCATCCATGCACTTCCCAGTCTCTAGGACTATAAAATCAGTAGGGATGTAATGGTCTTCAACTTTTACCAGAACATTCTCTACAAGTCCATGAGCTTGTTTTCTTGAGTTGTCTGCCATCTCTAGTGAGATTCTTGCAGCTTGTACCTCAAAGATCCCTAGCTTCTCCATTACAGAGAGAGGCATGAGGTTTACACTTGACCCTAAGTCACACAAAGCCTTCTTGAAGGTCATGGTGCCTATGGTACAAGGTATGGAAAATTTCCCAGGATCTTGTCTCTTTTGAGGTAATTTCTGCCTAGACAAGTCATCCAGTTCTTTGGTGAGCAAAGGGGGTTCATTCTCCCAAGTCTCATTTCCAAATAACTTGTCATTTAGCTTCATGATTGCTCCAAGATATTTAGCAACTTGCTCTTCAGTGACATACTCATCCTCTTCAGAGGAAGAATACTCATCAGAGCTCATGAATGGCAGAATTAATTCCAATGGAATCTCTATGGTCTCATTTTGAGCCTCAGATTCCCATGGTTCCTCATTGGGGAACTCAGAGGAGATTGGTGCACGCCCATTGAGGTCTTCCTCAGTGGCGTCCACCTCCTCTCTTTCCTCTCCATATTCGGCCATGTTTATGGCTTTGCACTCTCCTTTTGGATTTTCTTCTGTATTGCTTGGGAGAGTACTAGGATGGAGTTCAGTAACTTTCTTGCTCAGCTGACCCACTTGTCCTTCCAAATTTCTGATGGAGGACCTTGTTTCATTCATAAAACTTTGAGTGGTTTTGATTAGATCAGAGACCATTGTTGCTAAGTCAGAGGTATTCTGCTTAGAACTCTCTGTCTGTTGCTGAGAAGATGATGAAAAAGGCTTGCCATTGCTAAACCTGTTTCTTCTACCATTATTGTTGTGGAAACCTTGTTGAGGTCTCTCTTGATTCTTCCATGAGAAATTTGGGTGATTTCTCCATGAAGAATTATAGGTGTTTCCATAGGGTTCTCCCATGTAATTCACCTCTTCCATTGAAGGGTTCTCAGGATTATAAGCTTCTTCCTCAGATGAAGCATCCTTAGTACTGCCAGGTGCGTTTTGCATTCCAAACAGACTTTGAGAAATCAAATTGACTTGTTGAGTCAATATCTTATTCTGAGCCAGTATGGCATTCAGAGTATCAATCTCAAGAACTCCTTTCTTCTGATTTGTCCCATTATTCACAGGATTCCTTTCAGAAGTGTACATGAATTGGTTGTTTGCAACCATTTCAATAAGCTCCTGAGCTTCTGTAGGCGTCTTCTTCAGATGAAGAGATCCTCCAGCAGAGCTATCCAAAGATATCTTGGATAGTTCAGAGAGACCATCATAGAAAATACCTATGATGCTCCATTCAGAAAGCATGTCAGAAGGACATTTTCTGATTAATTGTTTGTATCTTTCCCAAGCTTCATAGAGGGATTCTCCATCCTTCTGTCTGAAGGTTTGGACTTCCACTCTAAGCTTACTCAATTTTTGAGGTGGAAAGAACTTTGCCAAGAAGGCATTGACTAGCTTTTCCCAAGAGTCCAGGCTTTCTTTAGGTTGTGAGTCCAACCATATTCTAGCTCTGTCTCTTACAGCAAAAGGGAATAGCATCAGTCTATAGACCTCAGGGTCAACCCCATTAGTCTTGACTGTGTCACAGATTTGCAAGAATTCAGCTAAGAACTGATGAGGATCTTCCAATGGAAGTCCATAGAACTTGCAATTCTGTTGCATTAGAGAAACTAATTGAGGCTTAAGCTCAAAGTTGTTTTCTCCAATGGCAGGGATAGAGATGCTTCTCCCATAGAAGTTGGGAGTAGGTGCAGTAAAGTCACCCAGCACCTTCCTTGCATTGTTGGCATTGTTGTTGTTTTCGGCTACCATGTGTTCTTCTTTGAAGAATTCTGTCAGGTCCTCTAAAGAGAGTTGTGCTTTGGCTTCTCTTAGCTTTCTCTTCAAGGTCCTTTCAGGTTCAGGATCTGCCTCAACAAGAATACCTTTGTCTTTGCTCCTGCTCATAAGAAAGAGAAGAGAACAAGAAAATGTGGAATCCTCTATGCCACAGTATAGAGATTCCTTGAGGTGTCAGAGGAAAAGAAAAATGGAAGGCAGAGGTAGAAAATTCAAACTTATCAAAGAAGATGGAGTTCGAATTTTGCATTAAGGAATAGTGTTAGTCCATAAATAGAAGGATGTGAGAAGAAGGGATGTAATTTTCGAAAATTAAGTAAAAGATTTTGAAAACATTTTAAAAAACACTTAATTGATTTTCGAAAATAAGAGTGGAAAAGAAATCAAGTGATTTTTGAAAAAGATTTTGAAATTAGAAAAAAAAATTTGATTGAAAACTATTTTGAAAAAGATGTGATTAAAAGATTTGATTGAAAAGTTATGCTTTTAAAAAGATGTGATTGAAAAGATATGATTTGAAAAGATATGATTTGAAAATAATTTTAAAAGATATGATTTGAAACAATTTTAAAGATATGATTTTAAAAATTAATGACTTGCCTAACAAGAAAAGATATGATTCAAACATAAAACCTTTCTCAACAGAAAAGGCAAAAAATGTTCAATCAAATCATTAATTGTTAGTAAGTATCTTTGAAAAAGGAAAGAAATTGATTTTGAAAGCCTTTGATTGAAAGGATATGATTTGAAAAAGATTTGATTTTGAAAAACTTTGAAAACTTGAAAAAAAAATTGATTTGAAAACAAAATCTTCCCCCTTGTGCCATCCTGGCGTTAAACGCCCAGAATGGTGCACATTCTGGCGTTTAACGCCCAAACTACTACCCTTTTGGGCGTTAAACGCCCAACCAGGTACCCTGGCTGGCGTTTAAACGCCAGTCTGTCCTTCTTCACTGGGCGTTTTGAACGCCCAGCTTTTTCTGTGCAATTCCTCTGCTGTATGTTCTAAATCTTCAATTCTCTGTGTTATTGACTTGAAAGGACACAAATTAAAAAATATTTTTGGATTTTTAATAATGAGGAATAATCAAAATGCAAATAAAATCAAATAACAATGCATGCAAGACACCAAACTTAGCAGTTTGTATACTACTGACACTAACAAAATGAGAATGCATATGAGAAACAACAAAACACTCAAGTCAATAGAATTCAAAGATCAAAACAAGAAAATCATCAAGAACAACTTGAAGATTAATTAAGACACATGCATAAATTCGAAAAATGCAAGAAGAACAGAAACATGCAATTGACACCAAACTTAAAATGAGACACTAGACTTAAACAAGAAATATTTTTGGATTTTATGATTTTGTAAATTTTTTTTTTTGGATTTTTCGAAAATTAAGTGGAAGAAGAAAATAAAGGTATCAAAATTCTTAATGAGAATTCCAGGAATCATGCAATGTTAGTCTAAAGCTTTAGTCTAAAGAAATTAGACATGGCCGGCCAAGCTTCAGCAGGACATTGCATTCAAGAGCTAAATTGATGAGAATCAATCAGCTTTGGTGATGATAAGAACATCACCTTGAAACACTAGAATTCATTCTTAAGAACTCTGAAGAAAAATAATACCTAATCTAAGCAACAAGATGAACCGTCAGTTGTCCATACACAAGAACAATCCCCGGCAACGGCGCCAAAAACTTGGTGCGCGAAATTGTGATCACTACAACTTCACACAACTAACCAGCAAGTGCACTGGGTCGTCCAAGTAATACCTTACGTGAGTAAGGGTCGATCCCACGGAGATTGTTGGTATGAAGCAAGCTATGGTCACCTTGTAAATCTTAGTCAGGCAGACTCATATGGATATGGTGATGAACGAAAATAACATAAAGATAAAGATAGAGATACTTATGTAATTCATTGGTAGGAACTTCAGATAAGCGCATGAAGATGCCTTCCCTTCCGTCTCTCTGCTTTCCTACTGTCTTCATCCAATCCTTCTTACTCCTTTCCATGGCAAGCTCGTGTAGGGTTTCACCATTGTCAGTGGCTACCTCCCATCCTCTCAGTGAAAGCGATTGGCATATGCCCTGTCACGGCATAGCGGAATTCAGCTGTCGGTTCTCGGTCAGGCCGGAATAATATCCATTGATACTTTTGCGTCTGTCACTAACGCCCCGCCTGCTAGGAGTTTGAAGCACGTCACAGTCATTCAGTCATTGAATCCTACTCAGAATACCACAGACAAGGTTAGACCTTCCGGATTCTCTTGAATGCCGCCATCAGGTCCTGCCTATACCACGAAGATTCCGATTAAAGAATCCAAGAGATATTCACTAGAGCCTTGGTTGCTTGTAGAACAAAAGTGGTTGTCAGTCACCTTGTTCATAAGTGAGAATGATGATGAGTGTCACGGATCATCACATTCATCAAGTTGAAGAACAAGTGATATCTTAGAATAAGAACAAGCGGAATTGAATGGAAGAACAATAGTAATTGCATTAATACTCGAGGTACAGCAGAGCTCCACACCTTAATCTATGGTGTGTAGAAACTCCACCGTTGAAAATACATAAGAACAAGGTCTAGGCATGGCCGAATGGCCAGCCTCCCAATGATCTAAGAACTAGATGTCCAAAGATGAAAAATACAATAGTAAAAGGTCCTATATATAGAGAACTAGTAGCCTAGGGTGTACAGAGATGAGTAAATGACATAAAAATCCACTTCCGGGCCCACTTGGTGTGTGCTTGGGCTGAGCAATGAAGTAATTTCGTGTAGAGACTCTTCTTGGAGTTAAACGCCAGCTTTTATGCCAGTTTGGGCGTTTAACTCCCATTTGGGTGCCAGTTCCAGCGTTTAACGCTGGGATTTCTTGAGGTGACTTTGAACGCCGGTTTGGGCCATCAAATCTTGGGCAAAGTATGGACTATCATATATTGATGGAAATCCCAGGATGTCTACTTTCTAACGCCGTTGAGAGCGCGCCAATTGGGCTTCTGTAGCTCCAGAAAATCCACTTCGAGTGCAGGGAGGTCAGAATCCAACAGCATCTGCAGTCCTTTTCAGTCTCTGAATCAGATTTTTGCTCAGGTCCCTCAATTTCAGCCAGAAAATACCTGAAATCACAGAAAAACACACAAACTCATAGTAAAGTCCAGAAAAGTGAATTTTAACTAAAAACTAATAAAAATATACTAAAAACTAACTAAAAGATACTAAAAACATACTAAAAACAATGCCAAAAAGCGTATAAATTATCCGCTCATCACACTCCATCATTCTCAATGAGATTAGAGAAGATCAAAAAGCTATGAGGGAGGAGCAACAAAGACAAGGAAGAGACATAGAGGAGCTCAAGGACATCATTGGTCCTTTAAGAAGAAGACGCCACCATCACTAAGGTGGACTCATTCCTTAACTTCCTTGTTCTTATCTCTCTGTTTTTCGATTTTTGAGCTTCATGTTTGCCTATGTTTGTGTCTTTCCTACATGATCATTAGTATTTAGTAACTATGTCTTAAGGCTATGAATAATTCCATGAATCCTTCACCTTTCTTAAATGAAAAAAGTTTTTAATACAAAAGAACAAGAAGTACATGAGTTTCAAATTCATCCTTGAATTTAGTTTAATTATATTGATGTGGTGACGATACTTTTTGTTTTCTGAATGAATTCTTGAACAGTGCATATTTTTGATCTTGTTGTTTATGAATGTTATAATTGTTGGCTCTTGAAAGAATGATGAGCAAAGAGAAATGTTATTGATAATCTGAAAAATCATGAATTTGATTCTTGAAGCAAGAAAAAGCAGTGAAAAAAAAGAAAAAGAAAAAGCAAGAAGAAAAAGCCAATAGCCCTTAAAACCAAAAGGCAAGGGTAAAAAGGATCCAAGGCTTTGAGCATCAATGGATAGGAGGGTCCAAGGAAATAAAATCCAGGCCTAAGCGGCTAAATCAAACTGTCCCTAACCATGTGCTTGTGGCATGCAGGTCCAAGTGAAAAGCTTGAGACTAAGTGGTTAAAGTCGTGATCCAAAGCAAAAAGAGTGTGCTTAAGAGCTCTGGACACCTCTAACTGGGGACTTTAGCAAAGCTGAGTCACAATCTGAAAAGGTTCACCTAGTCATGTGTCTGTGGCATTTATGTATCTGGTGGTAATACTGGAAAACAGAGTGCTTAGGGCCACAGCCAAGACTCATAAAAGTAGCTGTGTTCAAGAATCAACATACTTAACTAGGAGAATCAATAACACTATCTAAAATTCTAAGTTCCTATAGATGCCAATCATTCTAAACTTCAAAGGAAAAAGTGAGATGCCAAAACTATTCAGAAGCAAAAAGCTACAAGTCCCGCTCATCTAATTAGAACTAATATTCATTGATGTTTTGAGATTTATCATATATTCTCTTCTTTTTATCCTATTTGATTTTCAGTTGCTTGGGGACAAGCAACAATTTACGCTTGGTGTTGTGATGAGCGGATAATTTATATGCTTTTTGGCATTGTTTTTAGGTAGTTATTAGTAGGATCTAGCTACTTTTAGGGATGTTTTCATTAGTTTTTTTGCAAAATTCACATTTCTGGACTTTACTATGAGTTTGTGTGTTTTTTTGTGATTTCAGGTATTTTCTGGCTGAAATTGAGGGACCTGAGCAAAAATCTGATAGGGGGCTGACAAAGGACTACTGATGCTGTTCGATTCTGACCTCCCTGCACTCGAAATGGATTTTTTGGAGCTACAGAACTCCAAATGGTGCGCTCTCAACTGCCTTGGAAAGTAGACATCCAGGGCTTTCGATAAATATATTATAGTCCATAATTTATTCAAGTTTAGACGATGCAAACTGGCGTTCAACGCCAGTTCCATGCTGCATTTTGGAGTAAAACGCCAAAAACACGTCACAAACCAGAGTTAAACGCCAAAAACACGTTACAACTTGGCGTTTAACCCCAAGAGAAGCCTCTGCACGTGTAAAGCTCAAGCTCAGCCCAAGCACACACCAAAGTGGGCCCCAGAAGTGGATTTTTGCACTTAGACTTATTTCTGTAAACCCTAGTAGCTAGTTTAGTATAAATAGAACTTTTTACTATTGTACAAAGGGTCCTTTTCCCTATTTTCGAATTCATATGGCATTTGTGGAGGCTGGCCATTCGGCCATGCCTGGACCATTATCTCTTATGTATGTTTCAACGGTGGAGTTTCTACACACCATAGATTAAGGTGTGGAGCTCTGCTGTACCTCGAGAATTAATGCAATTACTAGTATTTTCCATTCAATTCAGCTTATTCTTGTTCTAAGATATTCGTTGCACTTCAACATGATGAATGTGATAATCCGTGACACTCATCATCATTCTCACCTATGAACGCGTGATTGACAACCACTTCCGTTCTACCTTAGACCGAGCGTGTATCTCTTGGATTCCTTAATCAGAATCTTCGTGGTATAAGCTAGAATTATTGGTGGCCATTCTTGAGAATCCGGAAAGTCTAAACCTTGTCTGTGGTATTCTGAGTAGGATTCAGGGATTGAATGACTGTGACGAGCTTCAAACTCGCGATTGTTGGGCGTAGTGACAGACGCAAAAGAATCAATGGATTCTATTTCGACATGATCGAGAACCGATAGATGATCAGCCGTGCTGTGACAGAGCATTTGGACCATTTTTACTGAGAGGATGGGAAGTAGCCATTGACAACGGTGACACCCTACATACAGCTTGCCAGGGAAAGGAGTATGAAGGATTGGATAAAGACAGTAGAAAAGCAGAAATTCAACAGGAACAAAACATCTCCATACACTTATCTGAAATTCCCACCAATGATTTACGTAAGTATCTCTATCTCTATTTTATGCTTTATTTATATTTATATTCGAAAACCATTATAACCATTTGAATCCGCCTAACTGAGATTTACAAGATGGCCATAGCTTGCTTCATACCAACAATCTCCGTGGGATCGACCCTTACTCACGTAAGGTATTACTTGAACGACCCAGTGCACTTGCTGGTTAGTTGTGCGAAGTTATGACAAAGTGTGATTCACGTTTTAGTGCACCAAGTCTTTGGCGCCATTGTTGATGATCACAATTTCGTGCACCAGCGCCGTTGCTAGAGAACTAGTGCATTGAGTGCCATGATTTTAGTTGTTGTGAATATGTGAATAGTATGAATAGATACTGTTCCGAGGGTTACCTGAAACGTGTAGCTCGGTCGTCTGGAGAGGCCCGAGGTGGGGGTTCAGGGACCCGAGCTTGATATACGGAGTGGTTGGTGGTTGTACCTGCAATGACACTCCGATGCTTAAGTTAGCATGGGTCCAAGCAGATATGCGTAGAATGTGGAATGAATGCCATACCTGGGTGCTCCAGTGTATTTATAGTAGTTGGCCGTGATCTTCTCTGGATAAGATATTCTTATCTTATCTTATCTTTTGGGAGTTTATCTCTATCTTTGCGGAACCGCCTCTTCTAGGCCTTTTTCGGCCTTTAGGTTTTGGGCTGCGTTCCTTTTGATGGGCCTTCCTTGCTTTTTGTCCGAGGTCCGACCTTTAGGCGTGAGCCTTAGGACGAGGTCGGACCTTTTATGAATTTGCCGAGTTGGAGGAGCCCGGTCAGGGTATGAACAGTGCCCCTGCCTGAGTTCGTCCTTTTTGGGAGGTCGAGCTCGGGCATGGTAGTTTTTCAAAATTCAAAAATGGCCGCTCCTGCATTTATTGCGTTTTACCGTTTTTCCTCGATTTCCGTTCGGGCCCTGTGAAGGCTTTATTTATTTGCCCCTTTCCTCCTTTTCTGCGTTGTTTTTCTTTATCCTTTTTTGAGCACTGCTTCTTCTTTCTCTTTGCTCTGTTTCTCAGAATCTCTCCGTGTGTCTTTCTGGGGTTTTTCTCTGTGCCGTCGTTTCGTTCTCCTTGCTTCGGAGCTCGTCGTCTTTGTTTCCTTTTTCCAGGTTTATTCCCATGTTTCTTTTTTCTTGTGCACATATGCTTCTGTTCTTTGTGTGGCTCTTGTTTGTTTCTTTTTCTTTATGCCTGGGTTGCCCCGAAAAGAGGCGCCGCCATTGCTTGTTGTTTGTATATGGGGGGGGCTCTTTTTTGTTCTCTGGTATTTTTAGTTCCGGGTTGCCGCATTTTCTTTGTTTCTTGCTTTGCTGAATGGGTTTTCGCTGTCTTCTTTATGTGATTTTTGCTTGCTGTTGTATTCTTTCTTTGTAGGTAAGAATTTTATGTCTCGAAAGGTTCTTCAAGCGATGTCGACTAAGATTCCATGTGGTCTTGGTTGGGTAGACCCTCTTCCTCTAAGAGTCCCTTTTGTGGTAGATTCTGAGTATTTAGCTAGGTTCCGTAGGCACTGTAGCATATGTGAAAATAGAGAGTCTGAGAGGGATTATGAACTAGTAGCCCCGGATTCCGAGGAGAGAGTGTGCTTCCCGCCCTTAGATAGTTCCGAGAAGCTCTTCTTTTATGCTTATGATTGTTTTTTCTCTAAGCTGAGTGTCCGACTTCCCTTTACCGATCTGGAGTCCGAGGTGTTATGGTCTTGTAACCTTGCCCCTACGCAGCTCCATCCAAATTCTTGGGCGTTTTTAAAGCTGTTTCAACTTTTGTGTCAGTTTTTGGGCGTCTCCCTCTATTTCTCTTTTTTCCTATTTGTTTGTGTTGACGAAGCCGGGGTCGGGTGGAGGGAAGGTATCTTGGGTCTCTTTTAGGGCTAACCAGGGAAGGAAGTTTTGTACCCTATATGACGAGTCCTTTCATGATTTTAAGAACTTTTATTTCAAGGTCCGGGCTACTGGAGACGTCCGACCTTTCTTTCTAGATGAGAGTGGGGAGCCTTCTTTTCCTCTTTGTTGGCAGGAGAATGTAGTGTCTACTAAGTATACCCTTGAGAGTCTAGATGAGGTGGAGCAGGCTTTTGTGGGTGTGGTAAGCAGTTTATGGGGTCGGGCACCTCACTTGGACACGAAGAAAATGTTGGGAGATCCAAGCCTTCTCCGTTCCGAGTTAGGTAGTTCCCGACCTCTCCGAGATTTCATTTTTTTTTAGTATTTTTGGTTTTGCTTGTTTTGGTGGATTTTCTGTTTGTGGTAATCCTTTTTCTTTTATTTCTGCAGAGATGTCTTCTCAGGCGGATTCCATGAAGTACCTTCGTCGGACGAAGAAGTCTGTGGCTGCTCGAAATATTGAGGCTGGGGAGGCTTCTGCCCGATCTTCTCCGAAGAAGGCTACTGTGTGTGTTACTACTCGGTCGAAGACTATTCCGACTCCCCAGTTCCGACCTATAAATCAAGATCCTCCGACTTCTGGACCTGCTACCTCTTCTCCTCCTTCGTCCTCGGGTCCTCCTCCCAAGAAGCAGAAGACCTCTCAAGAGCTTGCCGGTTTTAATGATAAGGATTTTGATGCTCTTGGTTGGGTTGAACAGCATATTCTCCCTCAGACCTTTATTTCTACTGATGATGTGTCTATGGAGCACCATTTTCAGTATATGGCGCGGAGCTGTGTCCGGATGGCTAGTCTTCATGCCGCTATTGCCCGGGAGTTCAAGAAATCCCCCATTGGTGCGACCAGTTCCCGACTTGAGAAAGCTCAGTCTGAGCTCGAGAGGTTTAGTAAGCTGAAGGCTGCTAGGATTACTGAGCTGGAGGCATCTTTGGAGAAGGAGAAAGCTAAAGCTACCGCGACTGTGGCGGCAGCGAATGCATCTGAGGAGATGGCGAAGGCGGCGAAGGAGAGTTATACTCGAACATTTGCCGAGCTTGTGGAGACAAAGGAGAGATTGCAATCCGCTCAGGATGATTTTTTCGAGCTAGAAGGTCATGTGGCTAAGGGTATGGATGCTATGTTTGAAAATTTGAAGGCTCAGGTCCGGGTTCTTGCCCCTGACCTGGATCTGAGTTTATTTAGTATGGATAATGTTGTCGTGGAGGGAAGGATTGTTCCTGCTCCCAATGAGGATGAAGTTCCGGTGTCTGACCCCGAAGTTCCGGTTGCGAACCCGACCTCACCTCCGACCAGGGAGGAGTCTGGTGTGGAGGTTTTAAACCGAGATGACGGTGCTGTCAAGGCTCTCCCGATTTCTATGGTTCTTCCTCCGCAGCCTCCTACTGACGTGGAGTCCGGAAAGGATCTTGATTCTCTGTAATCCTTTGTCTTTGGTTTTGTGCCCGGCCTGTGGGCTCTTTTTGGATGGTTTAAATACTTTGAACACCTTTTTGCTATTAGCTACTTGTAGTAACTTTTTAGCTTATTATGTGGTGTTTGTTTGCGTTTTGGCCTTTAGTTCCGCTTTTATGCTTTTTAGTTGTTTTTGGATAACAACTTTTTAGCTAGCGCTTTTTGAAACTTTGTTTTACCAATTGATTTCGTTTTTTCGCTTGTACTTTTTAGTTGTTTTTGTATAGCAACCTTTTAGTAAGCGTTTTTCGAAATCTTTGTTTTCTTTGGCCTTTTCGCCGTTTTAAGGCTTCTTCTTGTATCCGGGCTTTTACTCGGACCTCGGTGTATTCCCTTTGTTGGGTCCGACCTTGTTATTGGTCGGTTCTTTAAGTTATTTTTGCAACTTCTTTTATTTTGGCTTTTGAGCCTTTTCAGAGTTGCTTTATAACTTCTCACATTAATTTGAACCTCGTCGCTTTATCTTTGCCGACCTTGTGTGGTCTCTTGGCAAATGATTTTTTGCGTTTTGCCGAGCATAAATTAATGCGCCTTGGCGGGATACTTTTCAGGATTGTTTTATCACGAGAAGGGAAAAAGAAAAGAAAAAGAAAATTTGATTAGTATTAAAAAAGAAAGAATATTTACAGAGTGTTTACCCTTGGCTAGGTCGGGTGTTTTTCTTGTCCGGGTGTCTCATTAAAAAACCCTTGTAGGGAAAAAGAGTACACCTCGGGTCAAGTTTTTCTAGCTGTAGTATCGTCTTAGATTACAGGCGTGCCAGGCCCTGGGCAACTCATTGCCTTCTAGGTCGGATATTTTGTAATAGCCTGTTCCTAAGACTTCTGTTACCTTGTAGGGTCCCTTCCAATTTGCAGCTAGCTTCCCTTCTCCCGACTTTTGTGTTCCGATGTCATTTCGGATTAGAATCAGGTCGTGAATGGAGAAGCTTCGCTTTATTACTTTCTGATTGTATCTGAGGGCCGTTCGCCGTTTTAAGGCTTCTTCTCGGATCCGAGCTATTTCTCGGACCTCGGGGAGGAGGTCGAGTTCTTCCTTTTGTGCCTGCGGGTTACCTTATTCGTTGTAGAAGATGACTCTGGGTGACCCTTCATCTATTTTGATAGGAATCATTGCCTCCATCCCGTAGGCTAGTCGGAATGGCGATTCTCCCGTTGTAGAGTGTGGAGTTGTCCGATATGCCCATAGTACCTGGGGGAGCTCCTCGGCCCATGCCCCTTTGGCCTCTTGGAGTCTTCGTTTTAATCCGGCCAAGATGACTTTATTTGCGGCCTCTGCTTGTCCATTGGCTTGTGGGTGCTCGACTGAGGTGAATTGCTGTTTGATTTTTAGCTCGGCCACCAAGTTCCGAAAACTTGTGTCTGTGAACTGTGTTCCATTGTCTGTGGTGATGGAGTAGGGGACTCCGAACCTTGTGACGATGTTTTTGTATAGGAATTTGCGACTTTTCTGAGCCGTAATGGTGGCTAAGGGTTCAGCTTCGATCCACTTTGTGAAGTAGTCGACCCCTACTATGAGGTATTTGACTTGCCCCGGTCCTTGGGGGAACGGGCCGAGTAGGTCAAGTCCCCATTTTGCGAAGGGCCATGGTGCGGTGACGCTGATAAGGTCTTCGGGTGGTGCTTTGTGAAAATTGGCGTGTTTTTGGCAGGGGAGGCATATTTTCACAAATTCCGTTGCGTCTCTTTGCAGAGTCGGCCAGTAGAACCCGGCTCGGACTACTTTTTTGGATAATGCCCGAGCTCCGAGATGGTTCCCACACATGCCTCCGTGGACTTCTTCGAGGACGTTCTTTGTTTCTGAGGTCGGGACGCACCTAAGGAGGGGGTTTGAGAATCCTCTTCTGTATAATACGTCGTGAATTAGTGTATAATTCTGGGCGTCTTTCGTGAGTCTTTTAGCTTCCTTTCTTTCGGCGGGAAGAGTTCCCGACTTCAGGTAGTTGAGTATGGGGGTTATCCATCCTTGCTGTTGGTTGGATATATTTAGCGTTTCTTCTTTTAGCACGGAGGGGGATTGTAAGGTTTCCTGGAGGAGACTTCTGTTGTTGCCTCCGGGCTTGGTGCTGGCGAGCTTTGAGAGGGCGTCTGCCCGGGCGTTTTGTTCCCGAGGTATGTGCTGAATCTGTATCTCTGAAAAGTGGCGTAGTTGTGCCTGTGTTTGGTCCAGGTATTTTTTTATGGTGGGGTCTTTGGCCTGGTAGCTTCCATTTACTTGTGATGTGACGACCTGGGAGTCGCTGAAGATCGTGATTTTCTGGGCTCCGACCTCTTCGGCTAGCTTTAGACCTGCTAGTAGGGCCTCGTATTCGCCTTGGTTGTTCGAAGCCTGGAACTCGAATTTTAGGGATAGTTCTATCCGCGTTCCTTGGTCGCTTTCGAGTATAACCCCGGCTCCGCTTCCAGTTTTGTTTGAGGACCCGTCGACATACAGGTTCCATGAGAGTGGGGTTCCAGGGTCTCAGTGTATTCTGCGATGAAGTCGGCTAGATACTGAGATTTTATGGCAGTCCGGGTTTCATAGCGGAGGTCGAACTCGGACAATTCTACTGCCCATTGCAGTATCCGTCCTGCCAGGTCTGTTTTTGGAGGATGTGTCTCATGGGTTGGTTTGTCCGGATTTTGATGGTGTGGGCTTGAAAGTAGGGACGGAGCCTCCGAGCTGTGAACACTAGGGCGTAGGCGAATTTTTCTATCTTCTGATAGTTTAATTCGGCCCCTTGTAGTGCCTTGCTTACGAAGTATATGGGGTGTTGTCCTCGGTCATTTTCTCGTATTAACGCTGAAGCGATTGCTCGATTTCCAACCGAGAGGTATAGTACGAGTTCTTCTTCTTTTAAAGGTCGGGTTAGGATTGGTGGCTGCCCGAGGAATTTCTTGAATTCTTGAAAGGCTTTTTCGCACTCCGGGGTCCATGAGAAGGGTTTCCCCTTCTTTAGGAGTGAGTAGAGAGGTAGTGACTTTATTGCTGATCCTGCCAAGAATCTTGATAGGGCGGCTAGCCTTCCATTCAGTTGTTGTACTTCTTTGACACATGTCGGGCTCTTCATATTGAGTATCGCTTGGCATTTGTCCGGGTTTGCTTCGATGCCCCTTTGAGTTAGCATGAAGCCTAAGAACTTTCCGGCTTCTGCGGCGAAGGTGCACTTCGTCGGGTTAAGTCTCATGTTGTATTTTCTGAGGGTGCCGAAGACACTGGTGAGGTCGGTCAGCAAGTTTTTGTCTTCTTGTGTCTTTACCAGCATGTCGTCGACATACACCTCCAGCTGTAATCCGATGTGCTCTGAGAACACTTTGTTCATTAGCCTCTGGTAGGTTGCCCCTGCGTTCTTCAGCCCGAAGGGCATTACTACGTAGCAGTAGTTTGCCCTTGGGGTTATGAACGAGGTCTTTTCTTGGTCGGGTCCGTACATCGGGATTTGATTGTATCCCGAGTATGCGTCCATGAAGGAGAGATATCTATAGCCTGAGGCTGCGTCTACTAAGGCGTCGATGTTTGGTAGTGGATATGGATCTTTGGGGCAGGCTTTGTTGAGATCCGTGTAATCGACGCACATCCTCCGTTTTCCGTTGGGCTTTTTTACCAAGACCACGTTTGCGAGCCATAGGGGGTATTTTACTTCCCTAATGAACCCTGCATCTAGCAGTGCTTGTACTTGTTCTTCTATTGCTTGCATGCGCTCGGGTCCGAGCTTCCGGCGTCTTTGTTGGACAGGTCGGGATCCCGGGTACACTGATAGCTTATGGCACATCAGGTCGGGGCTTATGCCTGGCATGTCGGAGGCTTTCCAGGCGAAGAGGTCGGAATTCTCCTTTAAGAGGGTTATGAGTTCCTCTTTTAGGCCTGCTTCGAGGTTTGCTCCTATGTTTGTTATTTTTTCAGGTGTGTTCCCAATCTGGACTTTTTCGGTTTCTCCCTCTAGTTGTGGCCGAAGATCTTCTCGGGCTTGAACTCGTCCGAGTTCTATTGTGTTGACCCCTTTCCCTTTTAGGCTTAGGCTTTCGTTGTAGCATCGCCGCGCTAGTTTTTGGTCGCCTTTTAGGGTAGCGATTCCCTTTGCGGTAGGGAACTTCATACAGAGGTGTGGGGTTGAGACTATAGCTGCCAGCCTGTTTAGGGTTGGTCGCCCAATGAGGGCATTGTATGCTGAAGTGACGTCGACTATGATGTAGTCGATGCTTAATGTTTTGGATTGCTCGCCTCTTCCAAAGGTAGTGTGTAGTGAGATGTATCCTAAGGGATGGATCGGGGTATCCCCTAGTCCAAATAGGTCAGTGGGATAGGCCTTTAGTTCTTTTTCTTCAAGTCCGAGCTTGTCGAAGGCCGTTTTGAACAGGATATCTGCTGAGCTTCCCTGGTCAATCAGGGTTCGATGTAAGTTGGCGTTTGCTAGGATAATGGTGACTACCATTGGATCGTCGTGCCCGGGAATGATCCCTTGAGCATCTTCTCGGGTAAATGAGATAGTAGGTAATTCGGGCAGGGGACTGTCTTCTCGGACGTGATAGACTTCTTTGAGGTGTCTTTTTCGCGAGGATTTGGAGGTTCCTCCGCCTGCAAAACCTCCATTTATCATGTGAACATGTCTTTCAGGGGTTCGCGGGGTTTGTTCGGCCCGATCTTCGTTGTCTCCCCGCCTTCTCTTCCTGGTCTCTTCTCCTTTCTCTGCTATGTATCTGTCGAGTTTTCCTTCTCTGGCTAGCTTTTCTATAACATTTTTTAGGTCGTAGCACTCGTTAGTAGAATGACCGTAGAGTTTGTGATATTCACAGTATTCGGACCGATCTCTCCCCGCTCTCTTGTGTTTTAGCGGTCGGGGCGGTGGGATCTTTTCGGTGTGGCATACTTCTCTGTAGACGTCTACCAGGGAGACTCGGAGGGGGGTGTAGTTGTGGTACTTCCGTGGCTTGTCCGAGTTGGGGTCTTCTTTCTTCTTCTGTTCCCGATCCCGATCTCGGAGTGGGTAGGTTGATTCCTTCCTAGAAGAGTCTCTTAGCTGGGAGGTCTCCTCCATGTTGATATATTTTTCTGCCCGCTCCTGCACCTCGTATAGGGAGGCCGGGTATCGTTTGGATAGGGATTGGCTAAACGGTCCCTCTTTTAGGCCGTTTGCTAGTCCCATGATGGCTGCTTCAGTGGGCAAGTGTTGTATGTCCAGGCAGGCTTTGTTGAATCGCTCCATGTATTCTCGGAGAGTTTCTTGGTTACCTTGCTTGATCCCGAGTAGACTGGGGGCATGTTTTGTCTTGTCCTTTTGAATAGAGAATCTTGTTAGGAATTTTTTGGTTAGGTCTTCGAAGCTGGTGATCGATCTTGGTGGCAGGTTGTCGAACCACTTCATGGCTGACTTGGTGAGAGTGGTGGGGAAGGCTTTGCACCGAATTACGTCGGAGGCGTCGACTAGGTACATTCTGCTTCTGAAGTTACTGAGGTGATGACTTGGATCGGTGGTGCCGTCGTAGAGGTCCATATCGGGTGGTTTGAAGTTTCGCGGTACCTTCTCCTTCATGATCTCTTGCGTGAAGGGATCGTGGTTGCCCTCGGTGGTGGTGCCGCGTTCTGTCCGGTCTTTCAGGTTGGCCTCTATTTTCCGCAGTTTTTCTTCTAATTCTCTGTGCTTTCGAGCTTCCCTTTTCAGATCTTGTTCAGTTTCTTTCTGCTTTTTTATGTCTTCTTCGAGTTGTTTTAGTCGGTCTTGTTGTGCTCGGACTGCTTCTAGAATTTCCGAGCTCTTCTCTTTTTCGGAATTTTGTGGATCTTTGTTTGTGGGTGATGTTTTTGGGCGATTCTGTTTGTTTTCTCCTGGAGTGCGTGGTGATAGAGGGCTGTCCGGTCGTTCTCCGGTGTCAATTTCGTCCTCTTGTTCAGATGCAGCGTGGCCATTGTTGAGAGGGTCGTCCGCCATGATAGAGGGATGACTTCCAGGGTCCCCAGCAACGGCGCCAATGTTCCGAGGGTTACCTGAAACGTGTAGCTCGGTCGTCTGGAGAGGCCCGAGGTGGGGGTTCAGGGACCCGAGCTTGATATGCGGAGTAGTTGGTGGTTGTACCTGCAATGACACTCCGATGCTTAAGTTAGCATGGGTCCAAGCAGATATGCGTAGAATGTGGAATGAATGCCATACCTGGGTGCTCCAGTGTATTTATAGTAGTTGGCCGTGATCTTCTCTGGATAAGATATTCTTATCTTATCTTATCTTTTGGGAGTTTATCTCTATCTTTGCGGAACCGCCTCTTCTAGGCCTTTTTCGGCCTTTAGGTTTTGGGCTGCGTTCCTTTTGATGGGCCTTCCTTGCTTTTTGTCCGAGGTCCGACCTTTAGGCGTGAGCCTTAGGACGAGGTCGGACCTTTTATGAATTTGCCGAGTTGGAGGAGCCCGGTCAGGGTATGAACAGATACTTTTTGGGTTGCTTGTTTGCTTTTGTTAGTAATTATGATTTGGTTTCTTTCGTTAATTGATGTCTTTTGTTTTTATTTTCTGTTGTCTCCATGGTTTATCAGCCTCTTGGTTTGGAGTATGGCTATGATCATTTTGTAGGGCTTAATAACTTCAATTTTGGATTGCACCATGGGATGGAAAATTCCATTGAGGAAGGAGCAACCTCCTCCATGCTACAATGAGCAAAACCCTTCCCAATATGCACACCCAAACCAAGGATATGGTGGATTTCACTTTAATTATGCACCTTCACCACCATATTCCTATAACCCATACTCCCAACATAATCCTCAATTACCACATTTTCAAACACCACACCACTACCACCATCCACCTTCTTACATATTACCTCAAAACACTTACCAACATGAGTCACCTCCCACATATACAACCTTTCTCCCAAACAATAGACCTCTTTATTCACCCTAATATGAAGTTCTCTAACCCTTAACCCAAGAACAACAAGACCTTCAAGCTTTTGTCCAAGAGCAAGAAGGATTTTGAAGAACACAAGGGCAATTCATGGCTACCATAGCTAAAACGGTGAACCAATTGGTTCTAATACGCTCATCCGATCAAGGCATTCCTCTTGAAGAATGTGGAGGATCAACTAAAAATTGTAGTGAAGAGGAGAGCATCAAGTCACAAGGAAAAAAAGAAGAGTTAGAGCATGAATTGAAACAAGAGGAAGAAAGTGCAGTATTTGAACCGGAGGAGAGAAAAGGAGAATTGAGGGAGATTGATCACGAGGTGCATTCCATCATTGATGTTTTTTTGTCTACATTGGTCAATCCCCTCAATGATCTTGATGAACCTTCCCCGCTTGGATTTGAAGAAGAGGTTGATGTGGACTTCTCACAGCCTCCTTGTTATGACTTGAGAGATGGGGAAGAGGAAGTTAGTGAGGAAGCAATTCCGTTCCAAGAGCACATTGAGTGGGTGGCAATTTCACCGATGAATTTCATTGGCCCACATCAATATACTATCTTGGAGACGGATTACCAACTCAAAGTCCTACTTGGAGTGTTACAGGGTGGAAAAAGAAGTGTTGGTTGCCAAATGAGTCCAGAGCTCTTCAAGAAAGTCAATTCAAGCTTTGGGATTCAAGCATGGTGTAAAGAAGCACAATTTAGTAGTTTCCAAAAAGTGTTGGGGTACTTTAACGGTAATTTGAGAGTTTATCCATTCGGCTTGAAGCATAGAGATCAACAAGAAGGGGTGTCAATGGTGGACGAAATTGTGATTTGTACTCTTTATTGTTGTATGGAATTAATTCCCCGATAATGGCTCCAAAAACTTGGTGCTCAATATCATAGTGTCTAAAATTTAATTCACAACTTCGCACAACTAACCAGCAAGTGTACTGGGTCGTCCAAGTAATAAACCTTACGTGAGTAAGGGTCGATCCCACAGAGATTGTTGGTATGAAGCAAGCTATGGTCATCTTGTAGATATCAGTCAGGCTGATTCAAATGTGATTGGATTAGATAATTAAAAGATAAATAAAATAGGATAGAAATACTTATGTAAATTAATGGTGGGAATTTCAGATAGGCGTGTGGAGATGCTATGCTCCTCCTGAATCTCTACTTTCCTACTGCTTTCGTCCAATCCTTCTTACTCCTTTCTATGGCAAGCTGTATGTAGGGCATCACCGTTGTCAATGGCTACATCCCATCCTCTCAGTGAAAAAGGTCCAAATGCTCTGTCACAGCACAGCTAATCATCTGTCGATTCTCAATCAGGTTGGAATAGAATTCTAGGATTCTTTTGCGTCTGTCACTAACGCCCAGCCTTCAGGAGTTTGAAGCTCGTCACAGTCATTCAATCCCGGAATCCTACTCGGAATACCACAGACAAGGTTAGACTTTCCGGATTCCCATGAATGCCGCCATCAATTCTAGCTTATACCATGAAGATTCTGATTAAGGAATCCAAGAGATATGCGTCTGGTCTAAGGTAGAACGGAAGTGGTTGTCAATCACGCGCATTCATAGGTGAGAATGATGATGAGTGTCACGGATCATCACATTCATCAAGTTGAAGTGCAACGAATATCTTAGAACAGGAATAAATCGAATTGGATAGAAGATGATAGTAATTGCATTAAAACTTGAGGTACAGCAGAGCTCCACACCCTTAATCTATGGTGTGTAGAAACTCCACTGTTGAAAATACATAAGTGAAGGATGTTCAAGCATGGCCGAATGGCAGCCCCCATGTGGTCACAAGACCGAATGATCAAAAACCTCTAATACAATAGTAAACTATCCTATTTATACTAGACTAGCAACCAGGGTTTACAGAAGTAAATAATTGATGCATAAATCCACTTCCGGGGCCCGCTTGGTGTATGTTTGGGCTGAGCTTGATCTATCCACGAGCTGAGGCTTCTCTTGGAGTGGAACGCCAAGTTGTAGCGTGTTTTGGGCGTTCAACTCTGGTTCGTGACGTGTTTCTGGCGTTTGACTCCAGACAGCAACATGGAGCTGGCGTTGAGCGCCAGTTTACGTCATCTAATCACGAATAAAGTATGAATTATTATATATTGCTGGAAAGCTCTGGATGTATACTTTCCAACGCCGTTGAGAGCGCGCCATTTGGAATTTTATAGCTCCAGAAAATCCATTTCAAGTGCAGGGAGGTCAGATTCCAACAGCATCAGCAGTCCTTTGTCAGCCTCCTATCAGAGTTTTGCTCAGGTCCCTCAATTTCAGCCAGCAAATACCTGAAATCACAAAAAAACACACAAACTCATAGTAAAGTCCAGAAACGTGAATTTAGCATAAAAACTAATGAAAACATTCTAAAAGTAACTAGATCATACTAAAACTACCTAAAAACAATGCCAAAAAACGTATAAATTATCCACTCATCACAACACCAAACTTAAATTGTTGCTTGTCCCCAAGCAACTAAAAATCAAATAGGATAAAAAGAAGAGAATATACTATAAATCCCAAAATATCAATGAATATTAGTTCTAATTAGATGAGCGGGACTTGTAGCTTTTTGCTTCTGAGCAGTTTTGGCATCTCACTTTTTCCTTTGAAGTTTAGAATGATTGGCTTCTCTAGGAACTTAGAATTTCGGATAGTGTTATTGATTCTCCTAGTTAAGTATGTTGATTCTTGAACACAGCTACTTTTATGAGTCTTGGCTGTGGCCCCTAAGCACTTTGTTTTCCAATATTACCACCGGATACATAAATGCCACAGACACATGACTGGGTGAACCTTTTCAGATTGTGACTCAGCTTTGCTAGAGTCCCCAGTTAGAGGTGTCCAGAGCTCTTAAGCACACTCTTTTTGCTTTGGATCACGACTTTAACGACTCAGTCTCAAGCTTTTCACTTGGACCTGCATGCCACAAGCACATGGTTAGGGACAGCTTGATTTAGCCGCTTAGGCCTGGATTTTATTTCCTTGGGCCCTCCTATCCATTGATGCTCAAAGCCTTGGATCCTTTTTACCCTTGCCTTTTGGTTTTAAGGGCTATTGGCTTTTTCTACTTACTGTTTTATTTTTCTTTCTATTTTTTTCGCAATTTTTTTTCGCAAGCTTTTGCTTTTTCACTGCTTTTTCTTGCTTCAAGAATCAATTTCATGATTTTTCAGATTGTCAATAACATTTTTCTTTGTTCATCATTCTTTCAAGAGCCAACAATTTTAACATTCATAAACAACAAGATAAAAAATATGCACTGTTCAATCATTCATTCAGAAAACAAAAAATATTGTCACCACATCAATATAATTAAACTAAATTCAAGGATAAATTCGAAATTCATGTACTTCTTGTTCTTTTTGAATTTAAAAACTGTTCCGAGGGTTACCTGAAACGTGTAGCTCGGTCGTCTGGAGAGGCCCGAGGTGGGGGTTCAGGGACCCGAGCTTGATATGCAGAGTGGTTGGTGGTTGTACCTGCAATGACACTCCGATGCTTAAGTTAGCATGGGTCCAAGCAGATATGTGTAGATGTGGAATGAATGCCATACCTGGGTGCTCCAGTGTATTTATAGTAGTTGGCCGTGATCTTCCCTGGATAAGATATTCTTATCTTATCTTATCTTTCGGGAGTTTTATCCCTATTTTTGTGGAACCGCCTTTGCTAGGCCTTTTCGGCCTTTAGGTTTGGGCTGCGTTCCTTTTGATGGGCCTTCCTTTGCTTTATTCGTCCGAGGTCCGACCTTTAGGCGTGAGCCTTTAGGACGAGGTCGGACCTTTTATGAACTGACCGAGTTTGGAGGAGCCCGGTCAGGGTATGAACAGTGCCCCTGCCCGAGTTCGTCCTTTTCGGGGAGGTCGAGCTCGGGCATAGCAGTTTTTCAAATTTCAAAAATGGCCGTTTCCTGCATTTATTGCATTTTACCGTTTTTCCTCGATTTCCGTTCGGGCTCTGTGAAGGCTTTATTTATTTGCCCCTTTTCCTCTTTCTCTGCGTTTTTGTTTCTCTTTATCTTTTTTGAGCACTGCTTCTTCTCTCTTTTTACTTCTGCTTCCCCGAATCTCTCCGTGTGTCTTTCTGGAGTTTCTTCTGTGTCGTCGTTTCGTTCTTCTTGCTCCGGAGCTCGTCGTCTTCGTTTCTTTCTTCCAGGTTTGTTCCCATGTTTCTCTTTTCTTGTGCACATATGCTTCTGTTTCTTTGTGTGGCTCTTGTTTGTTTCTTTTTCTTTTATGCCTGGGTTGCCCCGAAAAGAGGCGCCGCCATTGCTTTGTTGTTTGTATGTGGGGGGGCTCTTTTTGTTCTCTGGTATTTTTTAGTTCCGGGTTGCCGCATTTTTTTTCGTGGAGGTTTTTTGTTTCTTTGCTTTGCTGAATGGGTTTTCGCTGTCTTCTTTACGTGATTTTGCCTGTTGTTGTGTTTTTCTTTGTAGGTAAGAATTTTATGTCTCGAAAGGTTCTTCAAGCGATGTCGACTAAGATTCCATGTGGTCTTGGTTGGGTAGACCCTCTTCCTCTAAGAGTCCCTTCTGTGGTAGATTCTGAGTATTTAGCTAGGTTCCGTAGGCACTGTAGCATATGGGAAAATAGAGAGTCTGAGAGGGATTATGAACTAGTGGCCCCGGATTCCGAGGAGAGAGTGTGCTTTCCGCCCCTAGATAGTTCCGAGAAGCTCTTCTTTTATGCTTATGATTGTTTTTTCTCTAAGCTGGGTGTCCGACTTCCCTTTACCGACCTGGAGTCTGAGGTGTTATGGTCTTGTAATCTTGCCCCTACGCAGCTCCATCCAAATTCCTGGGCGTTTTTAAAGCTGTTTCAACTTTTGTGTCAGTTTTTGGGCGTTGCTCCCTCTATTTCTCTTTTTCTTATTTGTTTGTGTTGACGAAGCCGGGGTCGGGTGGAGGGAAGGTATCTTGGGTCTCTTTTAGGGCTAACCAGGGAAGGAAGTTTTGTACCCTGTATGATGAGTCTTTTCATGATTTTAAGAACTTTTATTTCAAGGTCCGGGCTACTGGAGATGTCCGACCTTTCTTTCTAGATGAGAGTGGGGAGCCTTCTTTTCCTCTTTGTTGGCAGGAGAATGTAGTGTCTACTAAGTATACTTTTGAGAGTCTAGATGAGGTGGAGCAGGCTTTTGTGGGTGTGGTAAGCAGTTTATGGGGTCGGGCACCTCACTTGGACACGAAGAAAATGTTGGGAGATCCAAGCCTTCTCCGTTCCGAGTTAGGTAGTTCCCGACCTCTCCGAGATTCATCTTTTTTAGTTTTTTTTGGCTTTGCTTGTTTTGGTGGAATTTCTGTTGTGGTAATCCTTTTCTTTTATTTCTGCAGAGATGTCTTCTCAGGCGGATTCCATGAAGTACCTTCGTCGGACGAAGAAGTCTGTGGCTGCTCGGAATATCGAGGCTGGGGGGGCTTCTGCCCGATCTTCTCCGGAGAAGACTACTGTGGGTGTCACTACTCGGTCAAAGACTATTCTGACTCCCCAGTTCCGAGCTATAAATCAAGATCCTCCGACCTCTGGACCTGCTACCTCTTCTCCTCCTTCTACCTCGGGTCCTCCTCCCAAGAAACAGAAGACCTCTCAAGAGCCTGCGGGTTTTAATGACAAGGATTTCGATGCTCTTGGTTGGGTTGAATAGCATATTCTCCCTCAGACTTTTATTTCTACTAATGATGTGTCTATGGAGCACCATTTTCAGTATATGGCGCGGAGCTGTGTCCGGATGGCTAGTCTTCATGCCGCTATTGCCCGGGAGTTCAAGAAATCCCCTATTGGTGTGACCAGTTCCCGTCTTGAGAAAGCTCAGTCTGAGTTTGAGAGAATTAGTAAACTGAAGGCTGCTAGGATTGCTGAGCTGGAGGAGTCTTTGGAGAAGGAGAAAGCTAAAGCTACCGCGGCTGTGGCGGCGGCGAGTTCGTCCGAGGAGATGGCGAAGGCGGCGAAGGAGAATTATACTCGGGCACTTGCCGAGCTTGTGGAGACAAAGGAGAAGTTGCAATCTGCTCAGGATGATTTTTACGAGCTAGAAGGGCATGTGGCTAAGGGTATGGATGCTATGTATGAAAATTTGAAGGCTCAGGTCCGGGTTCTGGCCCCTGACCTGGATCTGAGTTTATTCAGTACGGATAACGTTGTTGTGGAGGGAAAGATTGTTCCTTCTCCCAACGAGGATGAGGTTCCGGTGTCCGACCCCAAAGTTCCGGTGTCCGACCCCAAAGTTCCGGTTGTGAACCCGACTTCACCTTTGGCCGGGGATGGATCTGGTGTGGAGGTTTTAAATCAAGATGACGGTGCCGTCGATGCTGTCCCGATTTCTATGTTTCTCCCGCAGCCTTCTGTTGATGTGGCGTCCAGAAAGGATCTTTGATTCTCTGTAATCCTTTTATCTTTTGGTTTTTTGCCCGGCCTGTGGGCTCTTTTGTTTTTTGGATGGTTTCTGTGAATGCTTTGGACACTCTTTTTGCTTTTAGCTACTTGTAGTAACTTTTTAGCTTATTATGCGGTGTTTTTTGTTCGCGTTTTGACTTTTTGCTCCACTTTTATGCTTTTTAGTTGTTTTTGGATAACAACCTTTTAGCTAGCGCTTTTTTCTTGAAAACTTTTGTTTTTTCCTTTTGATTTCATTTTTTCGCTTGTACTTTTTAGTTGCTTTCTGTATAGCAACTTTTTAGTAAGCGTTTTCGAAATCTTTGTTTTCGCCGTTTTAAGGCTTCCTTCTTGGGTCCGGGCTTTTTCTCGGACCTCGGGTTGGGCGGTCGAGTACACCCTTTGTTGGGTCCGACCTTGTCATTGGTCGGCCTTTTAAGTTATTTTTGTAATCTCTTTTTATTTGGCTTTTTGAGCCTTTTTCAGAGTTACTTTATAACTTCTCACATTAATTTGAACCTCGTCGCTTTTATCTTTGCCGACCTTGTGTGGTCTCTCGGCAATGATTTTTTGCGTTTTGTCGAGCATAAATTAATGCGCCTTGGCGGGGTACTTTTTCAGGATTTGTTTCATCACGAGGAAGAACAAAAGAAAATAGAAAAATTTGATTAGTATTAAAAAGGAAAGAATATTTACAGAGTGTTTACCCTTGACTAGGTCGGGTGCCTTACTTGACCGGGTGTCTCATTAAAAAACCCTTGTAGGGAAAAAGAGTACACCTCGGGTCAAATTTTTCTAGCTGTAGTACCGTCTTAGATTACAGGCGTGCCAGGCCCTGGGCAGCTCATTGCCTTCTAGGTCGGATATCTTGTAATAGCCTGTTCCTAAGACTTCTGTTACTTTGTAGGGTCCTTTCCAATTTGCAGCTAGCTTTCCTTCTCCCGACTTTTGTGTTCCGATGTCATTTCGGATTAGGATTAGGTCGTGAGTGGAGAAGCTTCGTTTTATTACTTTCTGATTGTATCTGAGGGCCGTTCGCCGTTTTAAGGCTTCTTCTCGGACCCGGGCTCTTTCTCGGACCTCGGGGAGGAGGTCGAGTTCTTCCTTTTGTGCCTGCGGGTTACCTTCTTCGTTGTAGAAGATGACTCTGGGCGACCCTTCATCTATTTCGATAGGAATCATTGCCTCCATCCCGTAAGCTAGTCGGAATGGCGATTCTCCCGTTGTAGAGTGTGGAGTTGTCCGATATGCCCATAACACCTGGGGGAGCTCCTCGGCCCATGCTCCTTTGGCCTCTTGGAGTCTTCGTTTTAACCCGGCCAAGATGACTTTATTTGCGGCCTCTGCTTGTCCGTTGGCTTGTGGGTGCTCGACTGAGGTGAATTGCTGTTTGATTTTTAGTTCGGCCACCAAGTTCTGAAAACTTGTGTCCGTGAACTGTGTTCCATTGTCTGTTGTAATGGAGTAGGGGACTCCGAACCTTGTGACAATGTTTTTGTATAGGAATTTGCGGCTTTTCTGAGCCGTAATGGTGGCTAAGGGTTCAGCTTCGATCCACTTTGTGAAGTAGTCGACCCCTACTATGAGGTATTTGACTTGCCCCGGTCCTTGGGGGAACGGGCCGAGTAGGTCAAGTCCCCATTTTGCGAAGGGCCATGGTGCGGTGATGCTGATAAGGTCTTCGGGTGGTGCTTTGTGGAAATTGGCGTGTTTTTGGCAGGGGGCATATTTTCACAAACTCCGTTGCGTCTCTTTGCAAAGTTGGCCAGTAGAACCCGGCTCGGACTACTTTCTTGGATAATGCCCGAGCTCCGAGGTGGTTCCCACACATGCCTCCGTGGACTTCTTCGAGGACGCTCTTTGTTTCTGAGGTCGGGACGCACCTAAGGAGGGGGTTTGCGAATCCTCTTCTGTATAATACGTCGTGAATTAGTGTATAATTCTGGGCGTCTTTCGTGAGTCTTTTAGCTTCTTTTCTTTCGGCGGGGAGAGTTCCCGACTTCAGGTAGCTGAGTATGGGGGTCATCCATCCTTGCTGTTGGTCGGACATATTTAGCGTTTCTTCCTCTCTTAGCATGGAGGGAGACTGTAAGGTTTCCTGGAGGAGACTTCTGTTGTTGCCTCCGGGCTTGGTGCTGGCAAGCTTTGAGAGGGCGTCTGCCCGGGCGTTTTGTTCCCGAGGTATGTGCTGGATCTGTATCTCTGGAAAGTGGCGTAATTGTGCCTGTGTTTGGTCCAGGTATTTTTTCATAGTTGGGTCTTTGGCCTGGTAGCTTCCATTTACTTGTGATGTGATGACCTGGGAGTCGCTGAAGATCGTGATTTTCTGGGCTCCGACCTCTTCGGCTAGCCTTAGCCCTGCTAGTAGGGCCTCGTATTCGGCTTGGTTGTTCGAGGCCTGGAACTCGAATTTTAGGGATAGTTCTATCTGCGTTCCTTGGTCGCTTTCGAGTATAACCCCGGCTCCGCTTCCAGTTTTGTTTGAGGACCCGTCGACATACAGGTTCCATGAGAGTGGGGTTCCAGGGGTCTCAGTGTATTCTGCGATGAAGTCGGCTAGATACTGAGATTTTATGGCAGTCCGGGTTTCATAGTGGAGGTCGAACTCGGACAGTTCCACCGCCCATTGCAGTATTCGTCCTGCCAGGTCTGTTTTTTGGAGGATGTGTCTCATGGGTTGGTTTGTCCGGACTTTGATGGTGTGGGCTTGAAAGTAGGGACGGAGCCTCCGAGCTGTAAATACTAGGGCGTAGGCGAATTTTTCTATCTTCTGATAGTTTAATTCGGCCCCTTGTAGTGCCTTGCTTACAAAGTATATGGGGTGTTATCCTTGGTCATTTTCTCGTATTAATGCTGAAGCGACTGCTCGATGTCCAACCGAGAGGTATAATACGAGTTCTTCTCCTTTTAAAGGTCGGGTTAGGATTGGTGGCTGCCCGAGGAATTCCTTGAATTCTTGAAAGGCTTTTTCGCACTCCGGGGTCCATGAGAAGGGTTTCCCTTTCTTTAGGAGTGAGTAGAGAGGTAGTGACTTTATTGCTGATCCTGCCAAGAATCTTGATAGGGCGGCTAGCCTTCCATTCAGTTGTTGTACTTCTTTGACACACGTCGGGCTCTTCATATTGAGTATCGCTTGGCATTTGTCCGGGTTCGCTTCGATGCCCCTTTGAGTCAGCATGAAGCCTAAGAACTTTCCGGCTTCTGCGGCGAAGGTGCACTTTGTCGGGTTAAGTCTCGTGTTGTGTTTTCTGAGGGTGCCGAAGACGCTGGTGAGGTCGGTCAGCAAGTTTCTGTCTTCTTGTGTCTTTACCAGCATGTCGTCGACGTACACCTCTAGCTGTAGTTCGATGTGCTCTGAGAACACTTTGTTCATTAGCCTCTGGTAGGTTGCCCCTGCGTTCTTCAGCCCGAAGGGCATTACTACGTAGCAGTAATTTGCCCTTGGGGTTATGAACGAGGTCTTTTCTTGGTCGGGTCCGTACATCGGGATTTGATTGTATCCCGAGTATGCGTCCATGAAAGAGAGATATCTGTAGCCTGAGGCTGCGTCTACTAAGGCGTCGATGTTTGGTAGTGGATATGGGTCTTTGGGGCAGGCTTTGTTGAGGTCTGTGTAATCGACGCACATCCTCCATTTTCCGTTGGGCTTTTTTACCAGGACCACGTTTGCGAGCCATAGGGGGTATTTTACTTCCTTAATGAACCCTGCATCTAGTAGTGCTTGTACTTGTTCTTCTATTGCTTGCATGCGCTCGGGTCCGAGCTTCCGGCGTCTTTGTTGGACAGGTCGGGATCCCGGGTAAACTGATAGCTTATGGCACATCAGGTCGGGGCTTATGCCTGGCATGTCGGAGGCTTTCCAGGCGAAGAGGTCGGAATTCTCCTTTAAGAGGGTTATGAGTTCCTCTTTTAGGCCCGTTTTGAGGTTCGCTCCTATGTTTGTTATTTTTTCAGGTGTGTTCCCAATCTGGACTTTTTCGGTCTCTCCCTCTGGTTGTGGTCGAGGATCTTCTCGGGACTGCACTCGTCCGAGTTCTATCGTGCTGACCTCCTTCCCTTTTAGGCTCAGGCTTTCGTTGTAGCATCGCCGCGCTAGTTTTTGGTCGCCTTTTAGGGTAGCGATTCCTTTTGCGGTAGGGAACTTCATACAGAGGTGTGGGGTCGAGACTATAGCTGCCAGTCTATTTAGGGTTGGTCGCCCAATGAGGGCATTGTATGCCGAAGTGACGTCGACTATAATGTAGTCGATGCTTAATGTTTTAGATTGCTCGCCTCTTCCAAAGGTAGTGTGTAGCGGGATGTATCCTAAGGGATGGATCGGGGTATCCCCTAGCCCAAATAGGTCGGTGGGATAGGCCTTTAGTTCTTTTTCTTCAAGTCCGAGCTTGTCGAATGCCGTTTTGAACAGGATATCTGCTGAGCTTCCCTGGTCAATCAAGGTTCGATGTAAGTTGGCGTTTGCTAGGATAATGGTGACTACCATTGGATCGTCGTGCCCGGGAATTATCCCTTGAGCATCTTCTCGGGTAAATGAGATAGTAGGTAACTCGGACAAGGGACTGTCTTCTCGGACATGATAGACTTCTTTGAGGTGTCTTTTTCGCGAGGATCTGGATGTTCCTCCGCCTGCAAAACCTCCATTTATCATGTGAACGTGTCTTTCAGGGGTTCGCGGGGTTTGTTCGGCCCGACCTTTGTTATCTCCCCGCCTTCTCTTCCTGGTCTCTTCTCCTTTCTCTGCTATGTATCTGTCGAGTTTTCCTTCTCTGGCCAACTTTTCTATAACATTTTTTAGGTCGTAGCAGTCGTTAGTAGAATGACCGTAGAGCTTGTGATATTCACAGTATTCGGACCGATCTCTTCCCGCTCTCTTGTGTTTTAGCGGTCGGGGCGGTGGGATCTTTTCGGTGTGGCATACTTCTCTGTAGACGTCTACCAGGGAGACTCGGAGGGGGGTGTAGTTGTGGTACTTCCGTGGCTTGTCCGAGTTGGGGTCTTCTTTCTTCTTCTGTTCCCGATCCCGATCTCGGAGTGAGTAGGTTGATTCTTTCCTAGAAGAGTCTCTTAGCTGGGAGGTTTCCTCCATGTTGATGTATTTTTCTGCTCGCTCCTGCACCTTGTATAGGGAGGTCGGGTATCGTTTGGATAGGGATTGGCTAAACGGTCCCTCTTTTAGGCCGTTTGCTAGTCCCATGATGGCTGCTTCAGTGGGCAAGTGTTGTATGTCCAGGCAGGCTTTGTTGAATCGCTCCATGTATTCTCGGAGAGTTTCTTGGTTGCCTTGTTTGATCCCGAGTAGACTGGGGGCATGTTTTGTCTTGTCCTTTTGAATAGAGAACCTTGTTAGGAATTTTTTGGTTAGGTCTTCGAAGCTGGTGATTGATCTTGGTGGCAGGTTGTCGAACCACTTCATGGCTGACTTAGTGAGAGTGGTGGGGAAGGCTTTGCACCGAATCGCGTCGGAGGCGTCGACTAGGTACATTCTGCTTCTGAAGTTGCTGAGGTGGTGGCTTGGATTGGTGGTGCCGTCGTAGGGATTCATATCGGGTGGTTTGAAGTTTCGCGATACCTTTTCCTTCATGATCTCTTGCGTGAAAGGATCATGGTTGCCTTCGGGGGTGGTGCCGCGTTCTGTCCGGCCTTTCAGGTTGGCCTCTATTTTCCGCAGTTTTTCTTCTAATTCTCTGCGCTTTCGATTCTCCCTTCTCAGATCTTGTTCAGTTTCTTTCTGTTTCTTTATGTCCTCTTCGAGTTGTTTCAGTCGGTTTTGTTGTGCCCGGACTGCTTCTAGAATTTCCGAGCTCTTTTCTTTTTCGGAATTTTGTGGATCTTTGTTTGGGAGTGATGTCTTTGGGCGATTCTGTTTGTTTCCTCCTGGAGTGCGTGGTGATAGAGGGCTGTCCGGTCGTTCTCCGGTGTCAATTTCGTCCTCCTGTTCAGATGCAGCGCGGTCATTGTTGTGAGAGTCGTCCGCCATGGTAGGGGGATGACTTCCAGGTCCCCGGCAACGGCGCCAATGTTCCGAAGGTTACCTGAAACGTGTAGCTCGGTCGTCTGGAGAGGCCCGAGGTGGGGGTTCAGGGACCCGAGCTTGATATGCAGAGTGGTTGGTGGTTGTACCTGCAATGACACTCCGATGCTTAAGTTAGCATGGGTCCAAGCAGATATGTGTAGATGTGGAATGAATGCCATACCTGGGTGCTCCAGTGTATTTATAGTAGTTGGCCGTGATCTTCCCTGGATAAGATATTCTTATCTTATCTTATCTTTCGGGAGTTTTATCCCTATCTTTGTGGAACCGCCTTTGCTAGGCCTTTTCGGCCTTTAGGTTTGGGCTGCGTTCCTTTTGATGGGCCTTCCCTTGCTTTATTCGTCCGAGGTCCGACCTTTAGGCGTGAGCCTTTAGGACGAGGTCGGACCTTTTATGAACTGACCGAGTTTGGAGGAGCCCGGTCAGGGTATGAACAAAAACCTTTTTCATTTAAGAGAGGTAAAGGATTAATGGAATTATTCATAGCTTTAAGACATAGTTACTAACTACTAATGATCATGAAGTAGAGACACAAAACATAAACAAACATAAAGCATTAAAATCAAAAAACAGAAAAATAAGAACAAGGAATGAATCCACCTTAGTGAGGGTGGCGCCTTCTTGAAGGACCAATGGTGCTTTTTGAGCTCCTCTATGTCTCTTCCTTGCCTTTGTTGCATGATCCCTAATGATTTTGGTGCTCTTATCCTTAGTTGCTCCCAATAATTGTGTGGAGGGCAATTTATCCCCTGAGGTATCTCAGGGATTTATTGATTTGCAGTCAAATGTTTACCACTGAGCTATAGACCCTTTAGATGAATCTTTCCATCTCCTATGACTCAGAGGTGGAAGCTTTTGTCTTCCCTTTTCTCTTTTTTTTTGAGGTTTCTCTAGCCTTAGGTGCCATCAATGGTTATAGAAAAACAAAAAGCTATGCTTTTACCACACTAAACTTAAAATGTTGCTCGCCCTCGAGCAAAGAAGAAAGAATGAAAGAAGAAAAAGATATGGAGGAGAAGGAGAGAGGTGTATGTTTCGGCCATATGGGTGGGATTGGGTGGGGAAGAGATGGATGGATGTGAGTGGTGAAAATGTGATGGGGAAGAGAGATTGAGGTGATTAGTGAAGGGTTTTTGGTAAAGTGTGTTATAGGATTAATTAGGAGGTAAGGTGGGAATATGTTAGGTGGGGATCCTGTGGGGTCCACAGATCCTAAGATGATCCTGTAGGGTTCATAGATCCTGAGGTGTCAAGGATTTACATCCCTGCACTAATTAGGCATGTAAAATGCCTTAGCATGCAATTCTGGCATTTAAACGCCGAAGTGATGCTCATTCTGGGCGTTCAACGCCCATGTGCAGCATGTTTCTAGCATTGAACGCCAGGTCCATGCTTGTTTCTGGCGTTCAGCGCCAGCTCTCCTCAGGGTGTATTCCTAGCGTTTGAACGCCGGGATGTTGCTTGTTTCTGGCGTTCAACGCCAGATCCATGCTCTGTTCTGGCGTTGAACGCCAGCTAGATGCTCCTTACTGGCGTTTAAACGCCAGTAAGTCCTTCCTCCAGGGTGTGATTTTTCATCTGCTGTTTTTGATTCTGTTTTTAATTTTTGTATTTTTTTGGGACTCCACATGATCATGAACCTAATAAAACACAAAATAACAATAAAATAAAAATAAAATTAGATAAATAAAAATTGGGTTGCCTCCCAATAAGCGTTTCTTTTAATGTCACTAGCTTGACAGTGGGCTCTCATGGAGCCTTAGAGAAGTTCAGAGCATGATGAAGGTCTCCTAACACCAAACTTAGAGTTTGAATGTGGGGTCTTCTCAACACTAAACTTAGAGTTTGGTTGTGGCCTCCCAACACCAAACTTAGAGTTTGACTGTGGGGGCTTTGTTTGACTCTGTACTGAGAGAAGCTTTTCATGCTTCCTCTCTATGGTTGCAGAGGAAGGTCCTTGAGCTTTAAACACAAGGTAGTCCCCATTCAATTGAAGGACTAATTCTCCTCTGTTAACATCAATCACAGCTTTTGCTGTGGCTAGGAAGGGTCTTCCAAGGATGATGCATTCATCTTCTTCCTTCCTAGTGTCCAAGATTATGAAATCAGCAGGGATGTAAAGGCCTTCAACCTTTACTAACATGTCCTCTACTAATCCATAAGCTTGTCTTACTGACTTTTCTACCAATTGTAATGAGAATAAGGTAGGCTGTACCTCAATGATCCCTAGTTTCTCCATTATAGAGAGTGGCATAAGATTTATGCCTGATCCCAAGTCACACAGAGCCTTGTTAAAGGTCATGGTGCCAATAGTACAGGGTATTAAGAATTTGCCAGGATCTTGTCACTTTTGAGGTAAGATTTTCTGAACCCATGTATCTAGTTCACTAATGAGCAAGGGAGGTTCACCTTCCCAAGTCTCATTACCAAACAACTTGGTATTCAGCTTCATGATAGCTCTTAGATATTGAGCAACTTGCTCTCCAATCACATCTTCATCCTCTTCTGAGGAAGAATAGTCTTCAGAGCTCATGAATTGCAGAAGGAGATTTAGTGGAATCTCTATGGTCTCTATATGAGCCTCAGATTCCTTTAGGTCCTCAATAGGGAATTCCTTCTTGTTTGAGAGACGTCCCAGGAGGTTTTCCTCACTTGGATTCTCGTCCTTCTCCTCCCTTGGGCATCTGGCCATATTGATTACATCAATGGCCTTGCACTCTCCCTTTGGATTCTCTTCTGTATTGCTTGGGAGGATACTGAGAGGAGTTTCAATGATTTTCTTACTCAGCTGGCCCACTTGTGCCTCCAAATTTCTAATGGAGGATCTTGTTTCACTCATGAAACTTAAAGTGGCCTTAGACAGATCAGAGACTATGTTTGATAAGTTAGAGGGGCTCTGTTCAGAATTCTCTGTCTGTTGCTGAGAAGATGATGGAAAAGGCTTGTTATTGCTTAGCCTGTTTCTTCCACCATTATTAAAGCCTTGTTGAGGCTTTTGTTGATCCTTCCATGAGAAATTTGGATGATTTCTCCATGATGAATTATAGGTGTTTCCATAAGGTTCACCCATGTAATTAACCTCTGCCGTTGCAGGGTTCTCAGGATCATAAGCTTCTTCAGAAGCTGCCTCTTTAGTACTGTTGGATGCATTTTGCCATCCATTAAAACTTTGAGAGATCATGTTGACTTGCTGAGTCAACACTTTGTTCTGAGCCAATATGGCATTCAGAGCATCAATTTCAAGAACTCCCTTCCGCTGAGGCATCTGATGAGCGGATAATTTGTACGCTTTTTGGCATTGTTTTTAGTGTGTTTTTAGTAGTTTGAGTTGAGTTTTTATTATATTTTTATTAGTTTTTAACTAAAATTCACTTTTCTGGACTTTACTATGAGTTTGTGTATTTTTCTGTGATTTCAGGTATTTTCTGGCTGAAATTGAGGGACCTGAGCAAAAATCTGATTCAGAGACTAAAAAGGACTGCAGATGCTGTTGGATTCTGACCTTCCTTCACTCGAAGTGGATTTTCTGGAGCTACAGAAGCCCAATTGGCGCGCTCTCAACGGCGTTGGAAAGTCGACATCCTGGGCTTTCCAGCAATATATGATAGTCCATACTTTGCCCAAGATTTGATGGCCCAAACCGGCGTTCAAAGTCACCTCAAGAAATTCCAGCGTTAAACGCCGGAACTGGCACCTAATTGGGGGTTAAACGCCCAAACTGGCATAAAAGCTGGCGTTTAACTCCAAGAAGAGTCTCTACACGAAAATGCTTCAATGCTCAGCCCAAGCACACACCAAGTGGGCCCGGAAGTGGATTTTTATGTCATTTACTCATCTCTGTACACCCTAGGCTACTAGTTCTCTATATATAGGACCTTTTACTATTGTATTTTTTTCATCTTTGGACATCTAGTTCTTAGATCATTGGGAGGCTGGCCATTCGGCCATGCCTAGACCTTGTTCTTATGTATTTTCAACGGTGGTGTTTCAACACACCATAGATTAAGGTGTGGAGCTCTGCTGTACCTCGAGTATTAATGCAATTACTATTGTTCTTCCATTCAATTCCGCTTGTTCTTATTCTAAGATATCACTTGTTCTTCAACTTGATGAATGTGATGATCCGTGACACTCATCATCATTCTCACTTATGAACAAGGTGACTGACAACCACTTTTGTTCTACAAGCAACCAAGGCTCTAGTGAATATCTCTTGGATTCTTTAATCGGAATCTTCGTGGTATAGGCAGGACCTGATGGCGGCATTCAAGAGAATCCGGAAGGTCTAACCTTGTCTGTGGTATTCTGAGTAGGATTCAATGACTGAATGACTGTGACGTGCTTCAAACTCCTAGCAGGCGGGGCGTTAGTGACAGACGCAAAAGTATCAATGGATATTATTCCGGCCTGACCGAGAACCGACAGCTGAATTCCGCTATGCCGTGACAGGGCATATGCCAATCGCTTTCACTGAGAGGATGGGAGGTAGCCACTGACAATGGTGAAACCCTACACGAGCTTGCCATGGAAAGGAGTAAGAAGGATTGGATGAAGACAGTAGGAAAGCAGAGAGACGGAAGGGAAGGCATCTTCATGCGCTTATCTGAAGTTCCTACCAATGAATTACATAAGTATCTCTATCTTTATCTTTATGTTATTTTCGTTCATCACCATATCCATATGAGTCTGCCTGACTAAGATTTACAAGGTGACCATAGCTTGCTTCATACCAACAATCTCCGTGGGATCGACCCTTACTCACGTAAGGTATTACTTGGACGACCCAGTGCACTTGCTGGTTAGTTGTGTGAAGTTGTAGTGATCACAATTTCGCGCACCAAGTTTTTGGCGCCGTTGCCGGGGATTGTTCGAGTATGGACAACTGACGGTTCATCTTGTTGCTTAGATTAGGTATTTTTCTTCAGAGTTCTTAAGAATGAATTCTAGTGTTTCAAGGTGATGTTCTTATCATCACCAAAGCTGATTGATCATCATCAATTTAGCTCTTGAATGCAATGTCCTGCTGAAGCTTAGCTAGCTATGTCTAATTCCTTTAGACTAAAGCTTTAGACTAACATTGCATGATTCCTGGAATTCTCATTAAGAATTTTGATACCTTTATTTTCCTTTTCACTTAATTTTCGAAAAAGCACAAAAAAATTTATAAAATCATAAAATCCAAAAATATTTCTTGTTTAAGTCTAGTGTCTCATTTTAAGTTTGGTGTCAATTGCATGTTTCTGTTCTTCTTGCATTTTTCGAATTTATGCATGTGTCTTAATTAATCTTCAAGTTGTTCTTGATGATTTTCTTGTTTTGATCTTTGAATTCTATTGACTTGAGTGTTTCGTTGTTTCTCATATGCATTCTCATTTTGTTAGTGTCAGTAGTATACAAACTGCTAAGTTTGGTGTCTTGCATGCATTGTTATTTGATTTTATTTGCATTTTGATTATTCCTCATTATTAAAAATCCAAAAATATTTTTAATTTGTGTCTTTTCAAGTCAATAACACAGAGAATTGAAGATTTAGAACATACAGCAGAGGAATTGCACAGAAAAAGCTGGGCGTTCAAAACGCCCAGTGAAGAAGGACAGACTGGCGTTTAAACGCCAGCCAGGGTACCTGGTTGGGCGTTTAACGCCCAAAAGGGTAGTAGTTTGGGCGTTAAACGCCAGAATGTGCACCATTCTGGGCGTTTAACGCCAGGATGGCACAAGGGGGAAGATTTTGTTTTCAAATCAATTTTTTTTTCAAGTTTTCAAAGTTTTTCAAAATCAAATCTTTTTCAAATCATATCCTTTCAATCAAAGGCTTTCAAAATCAATTTCTTTCCTTTTTCAAAGATACTTACTAACAATTAATGATTTGATTGAACATTTTTTGCCTTTTCTGTTGAGAAAGGTTTTATGTTTGAATCATATCTTTTCTTGTTAGGCAAGTCATTAATTTTTAAAATCATATCTTTTAAAATTGTTTTCAAATCATATCTTTTAAAATTATTTTCAAATCATATCTTTTCAAATCATATCTTTTCAATCACATCTTTTTAAAAAGCATAACTTTTCAATCAAATCTTTTTTAATCACATCTTTTTCAAAATAGTTTTCAATCAAATCTTTTTTTTATTTCTAATTTCAAAATCTTTTTCAAAAATCACTTGATTTCTTTTCCACTCTTATTTTCAAAAATCAATTAAGTGTTTTTTAAAATGTTTTCAAAATCTTTTACTTAATTTTCGAAAATTACTTCCCTTCTTCTCACATCCTTCTATTTATGGACTAACACTATTCCTTAATGCAAAATTCGAACTCCATCTTCTTTGATAAGTTCGAATTTTCTACCTCTGTCTTCCATTTTTCTTTTCCTCTGACACCTCAAGGAATCTCTATACTGTGGCATAGAGGATTCCACATTTTCTTGTTCTCTTCTCTTTCTTATGAGCAGGAGCAAAGACAAAGGTATTCTTGTTGAGGCAGATCCTGAACCTGAAAGGACCTTGAAGAGAAAGCTAAGAGAAGCCAAAGCACAACTCTCTTTAGAGGACCTGACAGAATTCTTCAAAGAAGAACACATGGTAGCCGAAAACAACAACAATGCCAACAATGCAAGGAAGGTGCTGGGTGACTTTACTGCACCTACTCCCAACTTCTATGGGAGAAGCATCTCTATCCCTGCCATTGGAGAAAACAACTTTGAGCTTAAGCCTCAATTAGTTTCTCTAATGTAACAGAATTGCAAGTTCTATGGACTTCCATTGGAAGATCCTCATCAGTTCTTAGCTGAATTCTTGCAAATCTGTGACACAGTCAAGACTAATGGGGTTGACCCTGAGGTCTATAGACTGATGCTATTCCCTTTTGCTGTAAGAGACAGAGCTAGAATATGGTTGGACTCACAACCTAAAGAAAGCCTGGACTCTTGGGAAAAGCTAGTCAATGCCTTCTTGGCAAAGTTCTTTCCACCTCAAAAATTGAGTAAGCTTAGAGTGGAAGTCCAAACCTTCAGACAGAAGGATGGAGAATCCCTCTATGAAGCTTGGGAAAGATACAAACAATTAATCAGAAAATGTCCTTCTGACATGCTTTCTGAATGGAGCATCATAGGTATTTTCTATGATGGTCTCTCTGAACTATCCAAGATATCTTTGGATAGCCCTGCTGGAGGATCTCTTCATCTGAAGAAGACGCCTACAGAAGCTCAGGAGCTTATTGAAATGGTTGCAAACAACCAATTCATGTACACTTCTGAAAGGAATCCTGTGAACAATGGGACAAATCAGAAGAAAGGAGTTCTTGAGATTGATACTCTGAATGCCATACTGGCTCAGAATAAGATATTGACTCAACAAGTCAATTTGATTTCTCAAAGTCTGTTTGGAATGCAAAACGCACCTGGCAGTACTAAGGATGCTTCATCTGAGGAAGAAGCTTATAATCCTGAGAACCCTTCAATGGAAGAGGTGAATTACATGGGAGAACCCTATGGAAACACCTATAATTCTTCATGGAGAAATCACCCAAATTTCTCATGGAAGAATCAAGAGAGACCTCAACAAGGTTTCCACAACAATAATGGTGGAAAAAACAGGTTTAGCAATGGCAAGCCTTTTCCATCATCTTCTCAGCAACAGACAGAGAGTTCTAACCAGAATACCTCTGACTTAGCAACAATGGTCTCTGATCTAATCAAAACCACTCAAAGTTTCATGAATGAAACAAGGTCCTCCATCAGAAATTTGGAGGGACAAGTGGGTCAGCTGAGCAAGAAAGTTACTGAACTCCCTCCTAATACTCTCCCAAGCAATACAGAAGAAAATCCAAAAGGAGAGTGCAAAGCCATAAACATGGCCGAATATGGAGAGGAAAGAGAGGAGGTGGACGCCACTGAGGAAGACCTCAATGGGCATGCACCAATCTCCTCTGAGTTCCCCAATGAGGAACCATGGGAATCTGAGGCTCAAAATGAGACCATAGAGATTCCATTGGAATTAATTCTGCCATTCATGAGCTCTGATGAGTATTCTTCCTCTGAAGAGGATGAGTATGTCACTGAAGAGCAAGTTGCTAAATATCTTGGAGCAATCATGAAGCTAAATGACAAGTTATTTGGAAATGAGACTTGGGAGAATGAACCCCCTTTGCTCACCAAAGAACTGGATGACTTGTCTAGGCAGAAATTACCTCAAAAGAGACAAGATCCTGGGAAATTTTCCATACCTTGTACCATAGGCACCATGACCTTCAAGAAGGCTTTGTGTGACTTAGGGTCAAGTGTAAACCTCATGCCTCTCTCTGTAATGGAGAAGCTAGGGATCTTTGAGGTACAAGCTGCAAGAATCTCACTAGAGATGGCAGACAACTCAAGAAAACAAGCTCATGGACTTGTAGAGAATGTTCTGGTAAAAGTTGAAGACCATTACATCCCTACTGATTTTATAGTCCTAGAGACTGGGAAGTGCATGGATGAATCCATCATCCTTGGCAGACCCTTCCTAGCCACAGCAAAGGCTGTGATTGATGTTGATAGAGGTGAACTGATCATTCAAGTGAATGCAAAATCCTTGGTGTTTAAGGCTCAAGGATATCCCTCTGTCACCATGGAGAAGAAGCATGAAGAGCTTCTCTCAAATCAGAGACAAACAGAGCCCCCACAGTCAAACTCTAAGTTTGGTGTTGGGAGGCCACAACCAAACTCTAAGTTTGGTGTTGAACCCCCACATTCAAACTCTAAGTTTGGTGTTGGGAGGTTCCAACATTGCTCTGATCATTTGTGAGGCTCCATGAGAGCCATCTGTCAAGCTACTGACATTAAAGAAGCGCTTGTTGGGAGGCAACCCAATGATTATATTTTATATATTTTCTTTTGTTATTTTTTGTTATTTTGTAGGTTGATGATCATGAGAAGTCACAAAATTAATTGAAAAAGCAAAAACAGAATGAAAAACAGGAAGAAAAACAGCACACCCTGGAGGAAGAACTCACTGGCGTTTAAACGCCAGTGAGGGTAGCAGTTGGGCGTTTAACGCCCAGTCTGGCACCATTCTGGGCGTTTAACGCCAGAAAGGGGCACCAGACTGGCGTTAAACGCCAGAAAAGGGCACAAACTTGGCGTTAAACGCCAGAAATGGGCACCAGCCCGGCGTTTAATGCCAGAAATGGCTCAAAACGTGATTTTTTATGCCATTTGGTGCAGGGATGACTTTTCCTTGACACCTAAGGATCTGTGGACCCCACAGGATCCCCACAAACCCCTCACCTATCAAATCCCATCACTCTCTTCACCACTCACCTTCATAAAACCCCACCTACCTCACCATTCAAATTCAAACCACCTTCCCTCCCAAACCCACCCATACATGGCCGAACACAAAGCCATTCCCTTCTTCCTCATTTCTTCTTCTTCCACTCTCTTCTTTCTTCTTTTGCTCGAGGACGAGCAAACCTTTTAAGTTTGGTGTGGAAAAAGCGTTGCTTTTCGTTTTTCCATAACCATTTATGGCATCCAAAGCCGGTTCAACTGAGAAGGCATGACCTCAAGCCCATCACTAAGAAAAGGATGGAGCAAACAAGAGACCCCTCTCATCAAGAGATCCCTGAGATACTTCAAGGGATGCACTGTCCTCCACAAGACTATTGGGAGCAAATTAACACCTCCCTAGGAGAGTTGAGTTCCAACATGGAACAACTAAAGGTGGAGCATCAAGAACACTCCATCATCATTAGAGAAGATCAAAGAATCATGAGAGAGGAGCAACAAAGACAAGGAAGAGACATTGAGGAGCTCAAGCACTCCATAGGATCTTCAAGAGAAAGAAAGAGCCGCCATCACTAAGGTGGACCCATTCTTTAATCTCCTTGTTCTTTATTTTTCTGTTTTTCGAATTTTAGTGCTTTATGTTTATCCATGTTTGTGTCTTATGATCATTAGTGTCTTAGTGTCTATGCCTTAAAGCTATGAATATGAATCCATCACCTTTCTTAAATGAAAACTGTTTTTATCACAAAAGAACAAGAAGTACAGGATTTCAAATTCATCTTTAAAACTAGCTTAATTAGCTTGATGTGGTGACAATACTTTTTGTTTTCTGAATGTATGCTTAAACAGTGCATATGTCTTTTGAATTTGTGGTTCATGAATGTTAAAATTGTTGGCTCTTGAAAGAATGATGAAAAAAGAGACATGTTACTGAGGATCTGAAAAATTATAAAAATGATTCTTGAAGCAAGAAAAAGCAGTGAATACAAAAAAAAAAAAAAAAAGAAGAAGGAGAAAAACGAAAAAAAAAGGGGGAGAAAGAAAAGAAAAAGAAAAAGAAAGAAATAATGTTGTGATCCAAGGCAAAAAGAGTGTGCTTAAGAACCCTAGACACCTCTAATTGGGGACTTTAGTAAAGCTGAGTCACAATCTGAAAAGGTTCACCCAATTATGTGTCTGTGGCATGTATGTATCCGGTGGTAATACTGGAAGACAGAGTGCTTTGGGCCACGGCCAAGACTCAATAAGTAGCAGTGTTCAAGAATCATCATACTTAACTAGGAGAATCAATAACACTATCTGGATTCTGAGTTCCTAAAGAAGCCAATCATTCTGAATTTCAAAGGATAAAGTGAGATGCCAAAACTGTTCGGAGGCAAAAAGCTACTAGTCCCGCTCATCTAATTTGGAGCTTAGTTTCATTGATAATTTGGAGTCTATAGTATATTCTCTTCTTTTTATCTTATTTGATTTTCAGTTGCTTGAGGACAAGCAACAATTTAAGTTTGGTGTTGTGATGAGCGGATAATTTGTACGCTTTTTGGCATTGTTTTTAGTGTGTTTTTAGTAGTTTGAGTTGAGTTTTTATTATATTTTTATTAGTTTTTAACTAAAATTCACTTTTCTGGACTTTACTATGAGTTTGTGTATTTTTCTGTGATTTCAGGTATTTTCTGGCTGAAATTGAGGGACCTGAGCAAAAATCTGATTCAGAGACTAAAAAGGACTGCAGATGCTGTTGGATTCTGACCTCCCTGCACTCGAAGTGGATTTTCTGGAGCTACAGAAGCCCAATTGGCGCGCTCTCAACGGCGTTGGAAAGTAGACATCCTGGGCTTTCCAGCAATATATGATAGTCCATACTTTGCTCAAGATTTGATGGCCCAAACCGGCGTTCAAAGTCACCTCAAGAAATTCCAGCGTTAAACGCCGGAACTGGCACCTAATTGGGAGTTAAACGCCCAAACTGGCATAAAAGCTGGCGTTTAACTCCAAGAAGAGTCTCTACACGAAAATGCTTCAATGCTCAGCCCAAGCACACACCAAGTGGGCCCGGAAGTGAATTTTTATGTCATTTACTCATCTCTGTACACCCTAGGCTACTAGTTCTCTATATATAGGACCTTTTACTATTGTATTTTTTTCATCTTTGGACATCTAGTTCTTAGATCATTGGGAGGTTGGCCATTCGGCCATGCCTAGACCTTGTTCTTATGTATTTTCAACGGTGGAGTTTCAACACACCATAGATTAAGGTGTGGAGCTCTGCTGTACCTCGAGTATTAATGCAATTACTATTGTTCTTCCATTCAATTCCGCTTGTTCTTATTCTAAGATATCACTTGTTCTTCAACTTGATGAATGTGATGATCCGTGACACTCATCATCATTCTCACTTATGAACAAGGTGACTGACAACCACTTTTGTTCTACAAGCAACCAAGGCTCTAGTGAATATCTCTTGGATTCTTTAATCGGAATCTTCGTGGTATAGGCAGGACCTGATGGCGGCATTCAAGAGAATCCGGAAGGTCTAACCTTGTCTGTGGTATTCTGAGTAGGATTCAATGACTGAATGACTGTGACGTGCTTCAAACTCCTAGCAGGCGGGGCGTTAGTGACAGACGCAAAAGTATCAATGGATATTATTCCGGCCTGACCGAGAACCGACAGCTGAATTCCGCTATGCCGTGACAGGGCATATGCCAATCGCTTTCACTGAGAGGATGGGAGGTAGCCACTGACAATGGTGAAACCCTACACGAGCTTGCCATGGAAAGGAGTAAGAAGGATTGGATGAAGACAGTAGGAAAGCAGAGAGACGGATGGGAAGGCATCTTCATGCGCTTATCTGAAGTTCCTACCAATGAATTACATAAGTATCTCTATCTTTATCTTTATGTTATTTTCGTTCATCACCATATCCATATGAGTCTGCCTGACTAAGATTTACAAGGTGACCATAGCTTGCTTCATACCAACAATCTCCGTGGGATCGACCCTTACTCACGTAAGGTATTACTTGGACGACCCAGTGCACTTGCTGGTTAGTTGTGTGAAGTTGTAGTGATCACAATTTCGCGCACCAGCATCCCATTATTCACGGAATTCCTCTCAGAAGTGTACATGAATTGGTTATTTGCAACCATGTCAATAAGTTCTTGAGCTTCTGCAGGCGTTTTCTTTAAGTGAATAGATCCACCTGTAGAATGGTCCAATGACATCTTAGAAAACTCAGATAGACCATAATAGAATATATCTAATATGGTCCATTCTGAAAACATGTCAGAAGGACACTTTTTGGTCATCTGCTTGTATCTTTCCCAAGCTTCATAGAGGGATTCACCATCTTTTTGCTTGAAGGTTTGAACTTCCACTCTAAGCTTGCTCAGCTTTTGAGGAGGAAAGAATTTGTCCAAGAAGGCCGTGACCAGCTTATCCCAGGAGTCCAGGCTATCTTTAGGTTGTGAGTCCAACCATGTTCTAGCTCTGTCTCTTACAGCAAAAGGGAAAAGCATGAGCCTGTAGACTTCAGGATCTACTCCATTCGTTTTTACAGTCTCACAAATCTACAAGAACTCAGTTAAAAACTAATAAGGATCTTCAGATGGAAGTCCATGAAACTTGCAGTTCTTTTGCATTAAAGCAACTAATTGAGGTTTCAGCTCAAAATTGTTTGCTCCAATGGCAGGAATGGAGATGCTTCTTCCATCACTTATTGTTGTTGGGTTCAGCTGCCATCTCCTTCTCTTGTTTGAAAATTTCAAAAAGGTTGTCTCTAGAGTGTTGCAATTTAGCTTCTCTTAGTTTCCTCTTCAGAGTCCTTTCAGGTTCTGGATCAGCTTCAACAAAGATGCCTTTTTCCTTATTCCTGCTCATATAAAAGAGAAGAAAAAGAAAAAAAAAAGAAAAGGAAGAAGAATCCTTTATGTCACAGTAAAGAGGATCCTTATTGTTAGTAGAAGAAGAAAGGAATAAAAGTGGAGAATCCAATCACAAGGGTGAGGATAGAGGCAGTGATTGGAGATGAAGAGAGGTGAAGAGAAGTGTTAGTAAATAAATAAATAAATAGAAGAAGAGAAGAGAGGGAGAATTCGAAAATAATTTTGAAAAAGTAGTTAATGATTTTCGAAAATTAAAGATAAGATATAATTAAAATTAAAATTTAAAACAATTAAAAAGAATTTTTAAAAAAAGAGATGAGATATTTTCGAAAATTGAAGAGGGAAAAGTAGTTAGGTGGTTTTGAAAAAGATAAGAAACAAACAAAAAGTCAAATAGTTAGTTGAAAAAGATATTAAAATCAAATTTGAAAAGATAAGAAGATAAGAAGATAAGAAGTTTAGAAAAGATATTTTAAAATCAAATTTTTGAAAAAGATAAAATTTTGAAAAAGATATGATAAAAAGATAAGATAAGATAGATTTAATTTTTAAAATTTTAAAATTGATTACTTAACTTAACAAGAAACTAAAAGATAAGATTCTAAAATTTAAAGATTGAACCTTTCTTAACAAGAAAGTAACAAACTTCAAATTTTTGAATCAATCACATTAATTGTCAGTGTAATTTTTAAAATTTTGAAATAAAATTAAGAAAAAATTTTGAAAATAAATTTTAAAAATTTTGAAAATTAATAAGATAAAAATGAAAAAGATTTGATTTGAAAAAGTTTTGAAAAGATAAGATTTTAAAAATTGAAATTTTGACTTGACTTGTAAGAAACAACTAATTTTTAAAATTTTTTTTGACCAAGTTAACCCAAAATTTCGAAAATTTAGAGAGAAATAAGGAAAAGATATTTTTTTATTTTTGAATTTTTGATGATGAGAGAGAAAAATATAAAAATGACTCACAACATGAAAATTATGAATCAAAACATATGATGCATGCAAGAACACTATGAATGTCAAGATGAACACCAAGAACACTATGAAGATCATGATGAACATCAAGAATATATTTTTGAAGAATTTTTGATGCAAAGAAAACATGCAAGACACCAAACTTAGAAATCTTTAATGCATGGACTCTAACAAACGAAAAATGCATATGAAAAACAACAAACAACACAATACAAGAAAACATCAAGATCAAACAAGAAGACTTACCAAGAACAACTTGAAGATCATGAAGAACACTATGAATGCATAGAATTTTCGAAAAAAATAATGCATAAATTTTAAAAACATGCAATTGACACCAAACTTAAAAATTGACTTAAGACTCAAACAAGAACACAAAATATTTTTGGTTTTTATGATTTTCTAATTTTTTTTTATTTTCTTTTATTTTTTTTCGAAAAACATATGGAAAAAGAAAATAAGAAATTCAAAATCTTTAAGAAGAATTCCAGGAATCTTTCAATGTTAGCCTAAAGCTCCAATCAAAGGGTTTGACATAGCTTAAGAGCCAGTCAGCTTCAGGATGGAATTACATGCATTGTGATGATTAGTTGAAGACCAATCCCAAAGGAGTTTGGATATGGCTTTACAGCCAGCTGGGATTCAACATGTTACCATGAAACTCTAGAATTCATTCTTGAAAGTTTTGAAGCCATAGAATAATTTAAAAAAAAAATTTCGAAAATAATTTTTTTTTTTTTTGGAAAAACGAAAAAAAGAAAAATTTTGAAAAATTTTTGAAAACTTTTTGAAAAGAAAATTACCTAATCTGAGCAACAAGATGAACCGTCAGTTGTCCATACTCGAACAATCCCCAGCAACGGTGCCAAAAACTTGGTGGACGAAATTGTGATCCGTACTCTTTATTGTTGTATGGAATTAATTCCCCGATAATGGCTCCAAAAACTTGGTGCTCAATATCATAGTGTCTAAAATTTAATTCACAACTTCGCACAACTAACCAGCAAGTGTACTGGGTCATCCAAGTAATAAACCTTACGTGAGTAAGGGTCGATCCCACAGAGATTGTTGGTATGAAGCAAGCTATGGTCATCTTGTAGATCTCAGTCTGGCTGATTCAAATGTGATTGGATTAGATAATTAAAAGATAAATAAAATAGGATAGAAATACTTATGTAAATTAATGGTGGGAATTTCAGATAGGCGTATGGAGATGCTGTGCTCCTCCTGAATCTCTGCTTTCCTACTACTTTCGTCCAATCCTTCTTACTCCTTTCTATGGCAAGCTGTATGTAGGGCATCATCGTTGTCAATGGCTACATCCCATCCTCTCAGTGAAAAAGGTCCAAATGCTCTGTCACAGCACGGCTAATCATCTGTCGGTTCTCAATCAGGTTGGAATAGAATTCCGTGATTCTTTTGCGTCTGTCACTAACGCCCAGCCTTCAGGAGTTTGAAGCTCGTCACAGTCATTCAATCCCGGAATCCTACTCGGAATACCACAGACAAGGTTAGACTTTCCGGATTCCCATGAATGCCGCCATCAATTCTAGCTTATACCACGAAGATTCTGATTAAGGAATCCAAGAGATATGCGTCCGGTCTAAGGTAGAACGGAAGTGGTTGTCAATCACGCGCGTTCATAGGTGAGAATGATGATGAGTATCACGGATCATCACATTCATCAAGTTGAAGTGCAACGAATATCTTAGAACAGGAATAAATTGAATTGGATAGAAGATGATAGTAATTGCATTAAAACTTGAGGTACAGCAGAGCTCCACACCCTTAATCTATGGTGTGTAGAAACTCCACTGTTGAAAATACATAAGTGAAAGATGTTCAGGCATGGCCAAATGGCCAGCCCCCATGTGGTCACAAGACCGAATGATCAAAAACCTCTAATACAATAGTAAACTATCCTATTTATACTAGACTAGCTACTAGGGTTTACAGAAGTAAGTAATTGATGCATAAATCCACTTCCGGGGCCCACTTGGTGTATGTTTGGGCTGAGCTTGATCTATCCACGAGCTGAGGCTTCTCTTGGAGTTGAACGCCAAGTTGTAGCGTGTTTTGGGCGTTCAACTCTGGTTCGTGACGTGTTTCTGGCGTTTGACTCTAGAATGCAGCATGGAACTGGCGTTGAGTGCCAGTTTACATCGTCAAATCTCGAATAAAGTATGGACTATTATATATTTCTGGAAAGCTCTGGATGTCTAATTTTCAATGCCATTAAAAGCGCGCTATTTGGAGTTCTCTAGCTCCAGAAAATCCATTTCGAGTGCAGGGAGGTCAGATTCCAACAACATCAGCAGTCCTTTGTCAGCCTCCTATCAGAGTTTTGCTCAGGTCCCTCAATTTCAGCCAGAAAATATCTGAAATCACAGAAAAACACACAAACTCATAGTAAAGTCCAGAAATATGAATTTAGCATAAAAACTAATGAAAACATCCCTAAAAGTAACTAGATCATACTAAAAACTACCTAAAAACAATGCCAAAAAGCGTATAAATTATCCGCTCATCAGTCAACAAGAAAAGTGTGGGACCCCGAAGACAAATGAAGACCAAGCATGGGTGGAAGATCAAAGAGGAATGGAAGCACAAGCCTCCTTGATGTGAGCTCATCAAAATGTCCAACTTAGGAACTTTAAATAAAAGTGCTAGGTGGGAGACACCCCACCATGGTAACATCTTTCTTCCCCTTTCTCTTTGTTTATAGCCTTGGTTTATTGCATTTTTGGTTGTCTTAGCTAGCTTAGAATTAGTTTAATTTTGAGCTTAGTTAGGTTAATTTTTGTATGGATCATGAATTTATGGATTCCTGGATGTTTTGGGTTGAAATTTTGTTGAGCTAAAGTTGAGTGCCTTAGAAATTAAAGAAACTTTTTTGGAAAAATAGGGCATTGTGCATGCGCACACCCTTGTGCGTACACACACAATCACCAAATTCTGCGTCTTGTTCGTACGCACCCATCTGTGCATATGCACACTTGTCTACACATCCCCTGTTGGGAGCACTTGCACCCATCTCTGCGTGCGCACCTGTCCTTTTCCTCTATGTGTGTGCACACACGCCCTTGTGCATACGTACACCAACCCTTTTTCATGCACTCTATGCGTATGCACCCACTTGTGTTATGCACACTAATTTGCATCCCTTCTGTCGGTAGCGCTCGCACCTGTCTCTGTGTGCGCACCTGGGCCTTTCTGCTCTGTGTTTGTTCACACATATGTGCGCACACGCACACATGATCCTTACTGAGTAAACTACCATTTCTACCCACGAAAGTTGAAAACGCTGACACATCTGCCCATAAAAAAAGAAAATCACCATGTGTACCCATAAAACATTAATTCCATATAACAAAATTATTCAAACACTAAAAAATCACATAAAAACCCCAAATTACCCTTATCATCATCCGCATCATCCACCCCTCTTTCTCTCCTTCCCTGTCTCTTCCTTGCCTGAGCCAAACTTTGAGTTCAAAGGCACCACCACCTTATTTCCTTCATCACTACCATCACCACCACCACCACTATACCTCCATTATCATCTTCTTCACATAAACCAACAACAACAACAATAGAAAAATAAAATTGTCTCAGACCACCGCACCACCACCGGCGACCACCAAGTTGTCGCCCCCTCACCCGATTTCCTCTCTTCTTGCTCTCTCTCTCCCCTTCTCACCCCTATTCCCTTTTCTGCTCCTCTGCGTAACCACCACCGCGGCACTCAACAGTCGCTGGCACCATCAAGTCCCACCTAACCTCCACTCGCTGCCACCACGTCCTTTCGCCCTTTCTTTCCTCCTCCACCCTTTCCCTCTCACTTTCTTCTTCTTTCCCTGGCCTTACCTCCGCTAGGGGTGGCAATCTGTACCCTACCCGTGGGTACCCAACCCGACCCCACCAGGTCGGGTAGGGTTGCCAACCCGATCCGCAGTGGGTAGGGTAGTGTGTGGGTAGGATTTTTGTACGAGTCGGGTAAGGTGCGGGTTGAGCTTCAACCCTACCCGACCAACCCGCACCCTATATATGTATATGTTATATACTTATATGAAAATATGTTTCAAGTGGATGTTGAATTAAAGATCTCTCACTAAATGAAAAAAATCCTTAGCCACTGAAAGAAGATTATTAATTGATAATTTAATACTTTTTTTACAAAAAAGTCAGTTATATTTTAAAATAGTATCAAGTTATATAATAATGTTGTATTTTTTTTAACCTGCGGGTAGGGTCGGGTACCCGCGGGTTGAGAACGGGTAGGATTAGGGTTGAGATATTCTCAACCCGCGGGTAGGGTTAGGGTTGGCTCCAAACCCTACCCTACCCTACCCATTGCCACCCCTAACCTTCGCGAGCCTAGGACCACCGTCACCTTCTATTTTTGCTGCCTTTTGCAACCCTAGAGCCGCTACCGCTGCCTGATCACTATTGCTGCCCCAACCCGTTCCAACTAGCCCTCTATCTCTCACTGACACAGAGCTCCGATCCATCCCATGTCCAGTCTGCAGTTCCACCTGCTCTTCCCCAATCTGCAAACCTGATGCACGAAATTGCAATCACACTTTTGCAATCCCGCACAACTAACCAGCAAGTGCACTGGGTCGTCCAAGTAATACCTTACGTGAGTAAGGGTCGATCCCACAGAGATTGTCGGCATGAAGCAAGCTATGGTTATCTTGTAAATCTTAGTCAGGATATCAAAGATTATCAGGGTTGATTGTGAAAAGTAAAAGAACATGAAATAAGTACTTATTTTGCAGTAAAGGGAAACATGATGAGGTTTTGGAGATGCTCCATCTTCTGAATCTCTGCTTTCCTACTGTCTTCTTCATCAAACACGCAAGGCTCCTTCCATGGCAAGCTGTATGTAGGGTTTCACCGTTGTCAATGGCTACCTCCCATCCTCTCAGTGAAAACGTTCCTATGCTCTGTCACAGCATGGCTAATCATCTGTCGGTTCTCGATCAGGCCGGAATAGAATCCAACGATTCTTTTGCGTCTGTCACTAACGCCCCGCCCTCAGGAGTTTGAAGCTCGTCACAGTCATTCACTCATTGAATCCTACTCAGAATACCACAGACAAGGTTTAGACCTTCCGGATTCTCTTGAATGCCGCCATCAATTCTAGCTTATACCACGAAGATTCTAATTAAAGAATCCAAGAGACATCTACTCAATCTAAAGTAGAACGGAGGTGGTTGTCAGGCACGCGTTCATAGTTGAGAATATGATGAGTGTCACGGGTCATCACATTCATCCGGGTTAAGAACAAGTGATATCTTAGAACGGAAGCAAGCATGATTGAATAAGAAACAGTAGTAATTGCATTAATCCATCAAGACACAGCAGAGCTCCTCACCCCCAACCATGGGGTTTAGAGACTCATGCTGTAAGAAGTACACAAAGAAACGTGTAAAGTGTCATGAGGTACAGATACAATGTCGAAAGATCCTATTAATAGTAAGCTAGTAACCTATGGTGTACAGAAATGAGTAAATGACGTAAAAATCCACTTCTGGGTCCACTTAGTGTGTTCTTGGACTGAGCATTGAAGCTTTCATGTGTAGAGACTTTTTCTGAAGTTAAACGCCAGCTTTCATGCCAGTTTGGGCGTTTAACTCCAATTTTTATGCCAGTTCCAGCGTTAAACGCTGGAAATTCTGAGGCTGATTTGCAACGCCGGGTTGGGCCATCAAATCTCGGTCAAAGTATGGACTATTATACATTGCTGGAAAGCCCAGAATGTCTACTTTCCAATGCCGTTGAGAGCGCGCTAATTGGGCTTCTGTAGCTCCAGAAAATCCACTTCGAGTGCAGGGAGGTCAGAATCCAACAGCATCTGCAGTCCTTTTCAGTCTCTGAATCAGATTTTTGCTCAGGACCCTCAATTTCAGCCAGAAAATACCTGAAATCATAGAAAAACACACAAACTCATAGTAAAGTCTAGAAAAGTGAATTTTAGCTAAAAACTAATAAAAATATACTAAAAACTAACTAAATCATATTAAAATCATACTAAAAACAATGCCAAAAAGGGTACAGATTATCCGCTCATCAAAACCCAGAGACCACTATACCTACATCATGCAACCATTTGAAAATGTAAAAGAGAGAGAGAAGCAAATCACAGAAGGGAAGAGAAGGAAAGAGAGAAAGGAAGGAGTTGACATAGTTAACGGATTCTGGCGGTGGCGACGAGCTCAAAAAATGGAAGGGGAGAGAGAGAGAGGATGGGGTTAGTGGTGGTGGTGGTGGTAGAGGGGAAAAGATGATGCAGATGATGATAAGGGTAATTTGGAGTTTTTATGTGATTTTTTAGTGTTTGGATAATTTTGTTATATGGAATTCATGTTTTATGGGTACAAATGGTAATTTCCTTTTTTTATGGGTAGATGTGTCAGCGTTTTCAACTTTCGGGAGTACAAATGGTAGTTTACTCTTTCTTAAAAAAAAGAATGTTTTGTGCGTACGCACCCGCGTGAGCGTACGCACACTTCTTAATTCCCTCTCTGCTTGGAGTGTTCGCACATGTTTGTGTGGGCGCACACCTTCCATTTTCAACTTAGTGCGCATACGCACACATGCATGTGTGTACGCAAAAGTGCTGTTTTGGGCATCATATTGATTGCACTTTGAGTGAAGCCCTAACGCACTTCCACTTGATTAGGTTGCTTCTTGTTTAAAATTTTGGCTTAATTTTTTATGAATATGTACACTATGCATTAAGTCTTTGCATGATTGCCTAAATGAATTTTGAGTTTGATTCATATTTGTAGCTACCATATGCATTAGTCTATATCCTTGTTTGGCATCTTAACCATGAATTGTGCACTTTTACTTTAGTGAATTGAATTAAATTACTTGTTTATCATGATTTTTATACAGATATGATCACATAACAATATTCTTATTTGTTTTTAATGCTTTGCATTTGTTTGAGTGATTTAACTTGATTTTTATCAAGCTTGTCACTTTTTGCAACAAGAACCTTGTCCGTGTGATTATTTCCTTATTCTTGAGGATGAATAAGTAGTCTTCTTTTCATAATTGTATTGGTTATTGCTTGTTGAGCTATTTTATATTGATCTTGTACTTTCACTTGCACACTTTCAATATCCAATATCTCAAATGTTCAATTCACTTTAGTTGTGGTTACCTAGGTTTGTTTGTGCCTTCACTTTTGCTTATTCTTTACTTGCTACCTAGGCTACTTAATTAAGGAACACATGCTATTTTTTTATTGTGTGGTTGCTGTTTTACCCGGTCAATGTGTGTGTTCTAAACCGTGCACACTTAGAATACGCACATTGTCCTTTATTATACTACACTTGTATGAAACATTCCTCAATTCCTATTTATTTGTTTTCTACAGCAACTCGAGTCCCGTTGTCCAACAGCTGAAGGTGGAGCCTCATAGTTCTTCACCCCCGGATTGTGTGCATGCACGGAAGACCGTGCAACGTTCAAGTGTGGGAAGGATCCGCAACTTTGGAGAGTAAATTCTCTTTCTAAATACTATGCACTATTTTCTAGTTTTTGATAGTTATGTCTTTGTGAATATTAGTTAGTATTTTATTGCATTGCACTTTGCTTGGTTTGTTTGTATATATTTTAGTTGCTTATAATTCTATGGTAGTAAATATTTGCATGTTGCATGGTAGAGTAAATAAGTTTGAAAAAAACAACAAGAAATTTTCAAGAAATCTCTTTTAGGGCATTCCATTGATTGAATTTGAAAACTTATTTTTCAACTTGCTTCAAGTATTTTTATGGAACATAGAAAAGAGCTAGAATAAAACACCAAGTGAGATTTGAGCTTTAATTGGATGGTTGCACATTTTCAACCACAAATTTTGTTCTTGTGTGCTATACTCCTTTCATGATTGTGATCTTAGATTTTCTTGAATCTTTATGTCCTATATTTGATGTTTTTAATGCATTTAGTATAATTGAGGTCATTTTTTTTAAATTAAACTCACTAAACCATATGGCCAACCCGTACATCTACCTTTGTAACCCACTTTTCAGCCTTTTAATCCCCTTTATTTTGATTTTAAGTGCATCATTCTCCCTAAGTGAAAAACCATTAATGTCCATAAAGTGTATCTTTGATTAGCTTGGGTTGAGTAATGTGTGTTATTCAAGTGTGGGGGAGATTTGTGAGAAATATTGGTAGTAAGTTTACATTGGGTATTCATTGAAGAAATTTGGAAAAATGGGTAAACACTCATGCATTCAATACTTGAAACATATGCATCTCTCTTTGCTAATAAAAAAAATTTAGGTGTATATATTTTTGCAAAAAAAAAAGAGAGAGAAAAGAAAAGAAGAAATGAAAATAAAATTGAAAATAAAGAATGCATATGTATGAGAATTAGAAAGAAGATGCATGAGTGAATGTGAAAAGGGAGATGAATGGGAAGTTAGGTTGTTTTCTTTTATGTAAATAGGTTGATATAGGATTAAGTGGGATACTTGAGCTAATCAAAGATCCAATCCACTAGTCCACTTAACCATATTAATCCTACCATTACCCTAACCCCATTACAACCCTCCAAAGACCTCATGATATTTGTATTCATACATCATGTAGTTATTGATTGTTAGATGACTAGCAAATCCTAGAAAACATGATTAAAGGAGAATTGAGTAATTAAGCCCTAAACACTGAGCGATTAGAGCGTATACATATCCGGTGAGGGGTTCAATTGCTCAATTCTATGATTCCATCTCTTATCTTGTGTTTTCTTGCAAGTTATTGAAATTAATTTTGAAAACTTCAAATCAAATATTTGGACATTGATCATATTGCATTAATTTCTTGCCTTGGCCCTAATGATCTATTTTGGATTAATTGGAAATCTCTTGTTTGCTTTTACCAAACTCCATAGGGAACCATAGTATAGAATAGGTAGATAGCATTTAACATAGTTGCATGCATGTAGATAGTGCATTAAATAAGTTGCTTGCCCTTTTATCCTTCTCCTTTGATTGTGATTAGCATGAGGACATGCTATTGTTTAATGCTTATCTATTCATATCACCATCATCAACTCCTCAGCTAACAACCTAGTATCATCAAAAACAACAATCATCCAGCAAAAACTCAATCAATAACAACCATATCATCAAAAACACTAAGCATTCAATATACTCATGCGTTCCAACTTATCCTATGGTCAGTGATGAGCGGATAATTTATACACTTTTTGGCATTGTTTTTAGTATGTTTTTGGTAGTTTTAGTTGAGTTTTTAGTATATTTTTATTAGTTTTTAGTTAAAATTCACTTTTCTGGACTTTACTATGAGTTTGTGTGTTTTTCTGTGATTTCAGGTATTTTCTGGCTGAAATTGAGGGACCTGAGCAAAAATCTGATTCAGAGACTAAAAAGGACTGCAGATGCTGTTGGATTCTGACCTCCCTGCACTCAAAGTGGATTTTCTGGAGCTACAGAAGCCCAATTGGCGCGCTCTCAACGTCGTTGGAAAGTAGACCTCCTGGGCTTTCTAGCAATGTATGATAGTCCATACTTTGCCCAAGATTTGATGGCCCAAACCGGCGTTCAAAGTCACCTCAAGAAATCCCAGCGTTAAACGCTGGAACTGGCACCCAAATGGGAGTTAAACGCCCAAACTGGCATAAGAGCTGGCGTTTAACTCCAAGAAGAGTCTCTACACGAAATTGCTTCATTGCTCAGCCCAAGCACACACCAAGTGGGCCCGGAAGTGGATTTTTATGTCATTTACTCATTTCTGTAAACCTTAGGCTACTAGTTATCTATAAGTAGGACCTTTTACTATTGTATTAGAGGACTTTTGGGTAGCTATCTTCGTTTTATGCTATCTTAGATCATTGGGAGGCTGGCCATTCGGCCATGCCTAGACCTTATGCTTATGTATTTTCAACGGTGGAGTTTCTACACACCATAGATTAAGGTGTGGAGCTCTGCTGTACCTCGAGTATTAATGCAATTACTATTGTTCTTCCATTCAATTCCGCTTGTTCTTGTTCTAAGATATCACTTGTTCTTCAACTTGATGAATGTGATGATCCGTGACACTCATCATCATTCTCACTTATGAACAAGGTGACTGACAACCACTCTTGTTCTACAAGTAACCAAGGCTCCAGTGAATATCTCTTGGATTCCTGATTGCACGATGCATGGTTGATCGCCTGACAACCGAGTGCTCGCCTGACAAACGAGCCAACCATTCCGTGAGATCAGAGTCTTCGTGGTATAGGCGAGAACTGATGGCAGCATTCAAGAGAATCCGGAAGGTCTAACCTTGTCTGTGGTATTCTGAGTAGGATTCAATGACTGAATGACTGTGACGTGCTTCAAACTCCTAGCAGGCGGGGCGTTAGTGACAGACGCAAAAGTATCAATGGATATTATTCCGGCCTGACCGAGAACCGACAGCTGAATTCCGCTATGCTGTGACAGAGCATATGCAATCGCTTTCACTGAGAGGATGGGAGGTAGCCATTGACAACGGTGAAACCCTACACGAGCTTGCCATGGAAAGGAAGAAGAAGGATTGGATGAAGACAGTAGGAAAGCAGAGAGACGGAAGGGAAGGCATCTTCATGCGCTTAACTGAAGTTCCTACCAATGGATTACATAAGTATCTCTATCTTTATCTTTTATGTTATTTTCGTTCATCACCATATACATCTGAGTTTGCCTGACTAAGATTTACAAGATGACCATAGCTTGCTTCAATACTAACAATCTCCGTGGGATTGACCCGTACTCACGTAAGGTATTACTTGGACGACCCAGTGCACTTGCTGGTTAGTTGTGCGAAGTTGTGTAATGCCATGGGATTGAACTACCAAGATTTTGGAGTTCATGACCGGGGATTATGAGAGTTGTGAAAAAGTATTGTTCACAATTTCGCGCACCAGTCAGCTAGCCTAAGTTTTCACAAGACATTATATATTAAATATGAGAAACCTAAACCATACCTTGGCTGATTTCCATGTATAACCCAAGGCAACCCACTTAGGCAAAATTGCAAGCCCTCAACTCCAAAATTCCGCTACCAGTATCCAAACCAAGCTTCTAGTCAAGCTCCCATCACTTCCAATTAATTTATATCACATATACATACACACCTAACACATCTATCACACATACATACCCAAAATTCAATACCTAACATACTTAATTAAGGAATTAGCTAGGGTTCTAGAATTCTCACCTTACCCAAGCACCATATAACCAAGAGTGAATGTTTTTCTCAAGCTAATCGGACCCTATAACATCAAAGAACCAAAATCTCAACACCACTCTATATAGTTTTTTAAAATTTAGGGAAAAGAGAGGCTGAGAATGGAATGGAAGTTCTATACCAATCTACATACCGGGCTTTGTAGAGCTCGACGCTATGGACGCGTGGCCGCAAACGGTCCAGCGATCGGAGCTCGAAGCGAGAAGTTTTGGAGCATTGAATAGAAGACAACGGTTTGGAACCTTCCATCCCTTCCCTTGTGTTTGCTTCAGAGTTTATGGCTGAATGGGGGGGGGAGAAAGAAGATGAACTCTTCTTGTCGGTATTGGCTGATGAGTGATGCCAGGGCATTTTGGCCAGTTTCACTGACCTTTTCTTTACTGTTTTTAGGTAATTTCATGCATTTTCTTAGGAAATAAGTTAGTTTTGGGCAGATATTCACTCAAACCTTGATTCAAGCATAGATTGTGCATTTTACATTGTTTCATGAGGATTTTGCATGATTTTAATGACAAAATTGTATATTGCATTACCCATGACTTGGACTAGAACTTTGATGCATTCTATTGCTTGATTTCAGGACCAAAGGAAGCAAGGAATGGGAGGTAACTTGCAAAGTTAAGGAGAAAAGTAATTGCCAAAAACACTCTCAAAAGCCATCAATGCCCACGTTAAAGAGTCACGTTAACTAAGTTAACGTGAACTCTAACATGGAGAAGAGAAGTTGAGCCAACGTTAGTGACACTTAACATTGTCACTAACGTTGGCAATTGCTCACAAATGGCCACGTTAGAAGCCACGTTAACCTAGTTAACGTTAGGTTAACGTGGCCTCTAACGTTAAAGGGGGAAGAGAAGCCAACGTTAGTGACACTCAACATTGTCACTAACGTTGGCCTAAAGTGCAAAGAGCCACGTTAACTCTCACGTTAACTTGGTTAACGTGGGAGCTAACGTAAGAGATGGAGAGTTGTCGACAACGTTAGTGACACTCAACATTGTCATTAACGTTGGAGCAACCACACAACCCCCAAGAGCCACGTTAACTTCCACGTTAACTTGGTTAACGTGGAAGCTAACGATGAGGAATGAAGAATGAGCCAACGTTAGTGACACTCAACATTGTCACTAACGTTGGGATGGCTAAGAATGGCCACGTTAACCTAGTTAACGCGGACTCTAACGTGAGACCTAGGGGCACACTTGAATGTTAGTGACAATGTTGAGTGTCACTAACGTTCTCGAAGGTTGGCAAAAGCCACATTAGAAGCCACGTTAACCTAGTTAACGTGAGCTTTAACGTGAAGCAAGAAGGGGCACACTTGAACGTTAGTGACAATGTTGAGTGTCACTAATGTTCTCGAAGGCTAACAAGGCAACGTTAAAAGCCACGTTAACCCAGTTAACGTGGGCTTTAACATGAGGCAAAGGGGTGCATGGCAACGTTAGTGACAATGTTAAGTGTCACTAACGTTCTCGAACTTGTATTTTCACTAAATGATAAAAACCCCTAACATCTTGAGCTAAAGTCTATGCCCACTTCACACTATCTCTCTGCAAGTAAGCCAAGCCCAATTGAAGAAAGGAACTGCTTTAAGCTCAAAGATCTAGAGGCCCAAGACTTGAAGAGCTAACTAGAAGCTGAGAAGAGTAGTATATATAGGAGTAGTTTTGAAAGAGAGAGGAGCTTTTTGGAAGGAGCTAGGACAGAGAACTACTCTTTGTATTTACTTTCTTTGTACTTCTAGCTTTATCATGTATTCTCCATTTTTGATTTTGATTTCTAGAGCTATGAACAACTAAAACCCTTTCATTGGGTTAGGGAGCTCTGTTGTAAGTTGATGGATCAATACTAATTTTCTTATTCTTCTTCTATCTTTCCTTTTGATTTTACTTGAAAGCTTTCGATCTTCATCCAATTGGATAGTTATCTTGGAAAAGAAGCTATTCAAACATGGATCTCTTCGGATCCTTGAAAGAGGAATGAAGAGATTAGCTAGAAATGCTTTCTCATGCTGGACCAAATTAAGTGTGGATGGATGTGTGGCTATAACCCTCTAAGCATTTGATTTGGGAAGTGCATGTGGTATAATCAGTGACCACACTTCATCTCTTCTCATGAGCAATTGACCAAGGAATTGGCTATTGATCAAGATTTGAGAGATTGAATTGCAAGAAATTGTGATTCAATCACTTAAGATTGCCAAGAAGATCAATGAGTGCATTGATTGAGGAAGAGATGAAGATGAAATTGATCAGGAGAATGCAACATCTCCTAAGCCCAATGAACTCCCCATTTCTGATCTTACCCATTCTCTTTATTTTCCGCAATTTACTTTTATGAGCAATTCCCCAATTCCCATTTACAATTCTGCTATTTTATTTCAGTCATTTACTTTCTCGCCATTTTAATTTCTGCAATTATCAACTCTATTCATGGATTCACTCAGCTAGATCATTCCTCTAATTAAAGTTGCTTGATCAATCAATCCCTGTGGGATTCGACCTCACTCTATTGTGAGTTTTTACTTGACGACAAATTCGGTACACTTGCTGAATGGGAATTTGTTGAGAGACAAGTTTTACCCCGATCAAGTTTATGGCGCCGTTGCCGGGGATTGATTGTGCATCGACAATGATTACATTAGAGGATCACTAGATTGAGCATTTGTATTTTGTTTGATTTAATTTTCTGTTTGGTTAATTTGCTTTCCGTCTTAGTTTAATTCTTCCCCTCCCCTGTTTCTGAGTTTTTCTTTGCTATTTACAATTCAGTTCACTAACCCACTAACTGTTTGATATATTGCACCACTGACACTAACAAGTTATTCTAACAAGATACTTTCTGCATTGCTTTTCTTGCTTGTAATCTGTTGGTTGTATGACAGGGAGAAGAAGCGGAGCTTCAACTTCCTTTGATTCTGAACCTGAGAGAACCTTCTTAAGATTAAGAAGGGAGGCAAAAGAAAAATGTGTAGTGGGTGCTGAAGAATAGGAGGAACACTGTGAAGAATACTTTGAAACAACCATGGAAGACCATCATGAGGAAGAGGTTCACAACCATGGTGGAGGAGGTAGAGCAAATCCTGGTGGGGAAGATAGAAGAGTCTTGGGCTCTTACATCAACCCAAACCCAGGGAATTGCGGAAGTAGCATCCAAAAACCAACCATCCATGCCAACAACTTTGAACTAAAGCCACAGCTCATCACCCTTGTTCAGAACAATTGCTCGTTCGGAGGAGGTGTCCAAGAAGACCCCAACCAACACTTAAACACCTTCCTGAGAATATGTGACACAGTGAAGTCCAATGGCATTCAACCAGACGTCTATAGATTGTTGTTGTTCCCATTCTCTCTCAGAGACAAGGCAACCAAGTGGTTGGAGTCTTTTCCAAAGGAGAGCTTGACAACTTGGGATGATGTTATGAACAAGTTCTTAGCAAGATTTTACCCCCCTCAACGAGTCAATTAGCTGAGAGCTGAGGTCCAAACTTTCAGGCAACAAGATGGTGAGACTCTATATGAAGCATGGGAGAGGTTTAAAGACCTAACAAGGAGATGTCCATCTGATATGTTCAATGAATGGGTGCAGCTGCACATCTTCTATGAAGGACTGTCATATGAATCTAAGAAGGCCGTAGACCATTCATCCGGAGGTTCTTTGAACAAGAAGAAGACCATTGAGGAAGCCATAGATGTCATTGAAACTGTAGCTGAGAATGACTACTTCTATGCTTCCGAAAGAGGGAACACTAGAGGAGTAATGGAGCTGAACAATGTAGATGCTCTGCTTGCTCAAAACAAGCTCATCACCAAGTAGCTAGCTGACCTCACCAAGAAGATGGAGAGAAGTCAAGTGGCAGCAATCACCACTTCAACTCAAGAGGAAGCAAGTGAAGAGGAAGAAGGCACTCAGGAGCAAGCCAACTACATTGGGAATTCACCTAGATACAACCATGATCCATACTCCAAGACCAACAACCCTGGATGGAGGAATCACCCAAACTTTGGGTGGGGGAATCAACAAGACCAAGGCCAAGATCAGAGATGTCACAACCTCAACAACACAGTGATGAGCGGATAATTTGTATGCTTTTTGGCATTGTTTTTAGTATGTTTTTAGTATGATTTAGTTAGTTTTTAGTATATTTTTATTAGTTTTTAGTTAAAATTCACTTTTCTGGACTTTACTATGAGTTTGTGTGTTTTTCTGTGATTTCAGGTATTTTCTGGCTGAAATTGAGGGATCTGAGCAAAAATCTGATCCAGAGACTCAAAAGGACTGCAGATGCTGTTGGATTCTGACCTCCCTGCACTCGAAGTGGATTTTCTGGAGCTACAGACGCCCAATTGGCGCGCTCTCAACGGCGTTGGAAAGTAGACATCCTGGGCTTTCCAGCAATATATAATAGTCCATACTTTGCCCAAGATTTGATGGCCCAAACCGGCGTTCAAAGTCACCTCAAGAAATTCCAGCGTTAAACGCCGGAACTGGCACCTAATTGGGAGTTAAACGCCCAAACTGGCACTAAAGCTGGCGTTTAACTCCAAGGAGAGTCTCTACACGAAAATGCTTCATTGCTCAGCCCAAGCACACACCAAGTGGGCCCGGAAGTGGATTTTTATGTCATTTACTCATCTTTGTACACCTTAGGCTACTAGTTATCTATAAGTAGGACCTTTTACTATTGTAAAAAAAAGAGAAGAAAGGAGAGATCTTTTGATCATGTTTTGATGATTGAACCCTCTTTGGGAGGCTGGCCATTCGGCCATGCCTAGACCCTGTTCTTATGTATTTTCAACGGTGGAGTTTCTACACACCATAGATTAAGGTGTGGAGCTCTGCTGTACCTCGAGTATTAATGCAATTACTATTGTTCTTCCATTCAATTCCGCTTGTTCTTTGTCCAAGATATCACTTGTTCTTCAACATGATGAAGGTGATGATTGACGCCCATCACCATTCTCACTCATGAACAAGGTGACTGACAACCATTCTTGTTCTACAAGCATCTGAGGCTTAGTGAATATCTCTTGGATTCCCGATTGCACGATGCATGGTTGATCGCCTGACAACCGAGTGCTCACCTGACAAACGAGCCAACCATTCCGTGAGATCAGAGTCTTCGTGGTATAGGTAGGACTTGATGGCAGCATTCAAGAGAATCCGGAAGGTCTAACCTTGTCTGTGGTATTCTGAGTAGGATTCAATGACTGAATGACTGTGACGTGCTTCAAACCTGTAACCTACTGGGCGTTAGTGACAGACGCAAAAGAGGGATTCTATTCCGGTAGGGGAGGGAACCAAACCGGTGATTGGCAGTACTGTGACAGAGTGCGTGCATTAGCTTTCACTGCGAGGATGGGAGGTAGCTGCTGACAACAGTGAAACCCTACACGAGCTTGCCATGGAAAGGAGTAAGAAGGATTGGATGAAGGCAGTAGGAAAGCAGAGAGACGGAAGGGAAGGCATCTTCATACACTTGTCTGAAGTTCTTACACCAATGATATACATAAGTATCACTATCTTTATCTTTATATTATTTTCATTCATCATCATACACATTTGAGTTTACCTGACTAAGATTTACAAGATGACCATAGCTTGCTTCAATGCTAACAATCTCCGTGGGATCGACCCTTACTCACATAAGGTATTACTTGGACGACCCAGTGCACTTGCTGGTTAGTTGTGCGAAGTTGTGTAATGCCATGGAATTGAACCACCAAGTTTTTGGAGTTCATGACCAGGGATTATGAGAGTTGTGAAAAGTATTGTTCACAATTTCGCGCACCAAGTTTTTGGCGCCGTTGCCGGGGATTGTTCAAGTTTTGAGCAAGCTTTTGGTAACAATGCCTGGGATTGTTCTAGTTTGGACAACTGACGGTTCATCTTGTTGCTTAGATTAGGTATTTATTTTTTTTCGAAATTCTTGAAGATGAATTCTAGAGTTTCATGATGATTTGTTGAAATCTGGCTGGCTGAGAAGCCATGTCTAATCTGATTGGACCGAGGTTTCAACTTATCACCACAAGAGCTTGTTGATTTTAATCAATCTTGCTTTTGGAGCAGTGATCTGCTAAGGCTTGGCTGACCTTTGGTCATGTCTAGTGTTTTGGACCGAAGCTTTCTTTGAAAGCTTGGCTGGCTGAGAAGCCATGTCTAATTCCTGGACCGGAGTCTTAGACTAGCATTGCACTGATTCCTGGAATTCTCATTAAGAATTTTGATATCTTTTTCCACTTTATTTTCGAAAAACACAAAAAAATTACAAAATCACAAAAAAAAAACCAAAAATATTTGATGTTTCTTGCTTAAGTCTAGTGTCTCATCTTAAGTTTGGTGTCAAATGCATGTTTTTGTTATACTTTTCGAATCCATGCATGTATTTCTTTGTTTTGATCTTTGAATTCTTTTGGCTTGAGTGTTTCTGTGTCTCATATAGTGTCAGTAGTACACAAACTGCTAAGTTTGGTGTCTTGCATGCATTGTTATTTGATTCTTGTTGCATTTTGATTATTAAAAATCCAAAAATATTTTTTTATTTGTGTCTTCTCAAGTCAATAATACAAGGAATTGAAGATTCAGAACATACTGCAGAGGAATTATACAGAAAAAGCTGGGCATTCAAAATTGCCCAGTGAAGAAGGCAGACTGGCGTTTAAACGCCAGCCAGGGTACCTGGTTGGGCGTTTAACGCCCAAAAAGGGTGCATTTTGGGCGTTAAACGCCAGAATGTATACCATTCTGGGCGTTTAACGCCAGGATGGTGCTAGGGGGAGAATTTTGTTTTCAAATCAATTTTTTTTCAAGTTTTCAAAGTTTTTCAAAACCAAATCTTTTTCAAATCATATCTTTTCAATCAAATGTTTTCAAAATCAATTTCTTTCCTTTTTCAAAGATACTTACTAACAATTAATGATTTGATTGAACATTTTTGCCTTTTCTATTAAGAAAGGTTTTATGTTTGAATCATATCTTTTCTTGTTAGGCAAGTCATCAAATTTTTTTTAAAATCATATCTTTTAAAATTGTTTTCAAATCATATCTTTTAAAATTGTTTTCAAATCATATCTTCTCAATCACAATTTTTTTAACCAATCATATCTTTTTAATCACATCTTTTTCAAAATAGTTCTCAATCAAATCTTTTTAAACTTCTAATTTCAAAATCTTTTTCAAAAATCACTTGATTTCTCTCCCACTTTCAATTTTCGAAAATTATCAATCAAATTTTCAAAATGTTTTCAAAATCTTTTAATTGAATTTTCGAAAATTCTCTTCCCTCCTTCCCACATCCTTCCATTTATGGAGTACCACTCCTTCTAAATGCACAATTCGAACCTTATCTGATTAAAGTTCGAATTCTTCTTCTCCTTCTTCTTTCTATTTTTCTTTTCCTCTGACACTTCAAGGAATCTCTATACTGTGACATAGAGGATTCCACATTTTCTTTTTCTCTTCTCTTTCATATGAGCAGGAGCAGAGACAAAGGCATTCTTGTTGAAGCTGACCCTGAACCTGAGAGGACCTTGAAGCGAAAGCTAAGAGAAGCCAAAGCACAACTCTCTGTAAAGGACCTGACCGAATTCTTCAAAGAAGAAGAAGACATGGCAGCCGAAAACAACAACAATGCCAACAATGCAAGGAAGGTGCTGGGTGACTTCACTGCACCTACTCCTGATTTCTATGGGAGAAGCATCTCTATCCCTGCCATTGGAGCAAACAACTTTGAGCTTAAGCCTCAATTAGTTTCTCTAATGCAACAGAATTGCAAGTTCCATGGACTTCCAATGGAAGATCCTCATCAGTTCTTAGCTGAATTCTTGCAAATCTGTGACACAGTCAAGACTAATGGGGTAGACCCTGAGGTCTATAGACTGATGCTATTCCCTTTTGCTGTAAGAGACAGAGCTAGAATATGGTTGGACTCTCAACCTAAAGAAAGCCTGGACTCTTGGGAAAAGCTAGTCAATGCCTTCTTGGCAAAGTTCTTTCCACCACAAAGATGGAGTAAGCTTAGAGTGGAAGTCCAAACCTTCAGACAGAAGGATGGAGAATCCCTCTATGAAGCTTGGGAAAGATACAAACAATTAATCAGAAAATGTCCCTCAGACATGCTTTCTGAATGGAGCATCATAGGTATCTTCTATGATGGTCTCTCTGAACTATCCAAGATGTCTTTGGATAGCTCTGCTGGAGGATCTCTTCATCTGAAGAAGACGCCTGCAGAAGCTCAAGAATTGATTGAAATGGTTGCAAATAACCAATTCATGTACACTTCTGAAAGGAATCCTGTGAACAATGGGACTAGTCAGAAGAAAGGAGTTCTTGAGATTGACACTCTGAATGCCATATTGGCTCAGAACAAGATATTGACTCAACAAGTCAATTTGATTTCTCAAAGTCTGTCTGGAATGCAAAATGCACCTGGCAGTACTAAGGAAGCTTCATCTGAGGAAGAAGCTTATGATCCTGAGAACCCTTCCATGGAAGAGGTGAATTACCTAGGAGAACCCTATGGAAACACCTATAATTCTTCATGGAGAAATCACCCAAATCTCTCATGGAAGAATCAAGAGAGACCTCAACAAGGTTTCAATAACAATAATGGTGGAAGAAACAGGTTTAGCAATGGCAAGCCTTTTCCATCATCTTCTCAGCAACAGACAGAGAGTTCTAAGCAGAATACTTCTGACTTAGCAACAATGGTCTCTGATCTAATAAAGACCACTCAAAGTTTCATGAATGAAACAAGGTCCTCCATTAGAAATTTGGAAGGACAAGTGGGACAGCTGAGCAAGAAAATTACTGAACTCCCTCCTAGTACTCTCCCAAGTAATACAGAAGAAAATCCAAAAGGAGAGTGCAAAGCCATAGACATGGCCGAATATGGAGAGGAAAGAGAGGAGGAGGACGCCACTGAGGAAGACCTCAGTGGGTGTGTACCAATCTCCTCTGAGTTCCTCAATGAGGAACAATGGGAATCTAAGGCTCAAAATGAGACCATAGAGATTCCATTGGACTTACTTCTGCCTTTCATGAGCTCTGATGAGTATTCTTCCTCTGAAGAGGATGAGTATGTCACTGAAGAGCAAGTTGCTAAATACCTTGGAGCAATCATGAAGCTAAATGACAAGTTATTTGGAAATGAGACTTGGGAGGATGAACCACCTTTGCTCACCAAAGAACTGGATGACTTGTCTAGGCAGAAACTGCCTCAAAAGAGGCAAGATCCTGGGAAGTTTTCTATACCTTGTACCATAGGCACCATGACCTTCAAGAAGGCCTTGTGTGACTTAGGGTCAAGTGTAAACCTCATGCCCCTCTCTGTAATGGAGAAATTAGGGATCTTTGAGGTGCAAGCTGCAAGAATCTCATTAGAGATGGCAGATAATTCAAGAAAACAAGCTCATGGACTTGTAGAGAATGTTTTGGTGAAGATTGAAGACCATTACATCCCTACTGATTTCATAGTCCTAGAGACTGGGAAGTGCATGGATGAATCCATCATCCTTGGCAGACCCTTCCTAGCCACAGCAAAGGCTGTGATTGATGTTGATAGAGGAGAGTTAATCATTCAAGTGAATGAAGAATCCTTGGTGTTTAAGGCCCAAGGACATCCCTCTATCATCATGGAGAGGAAGCATGAAGAGCTTCTCTCAAAACAGAGCCAAGCAGAGCCCCCACAGTCAAACTCTAAGTTTGGTGTTGGGAGGCCACAACCAAACTCTAAGTTTGGTGTTGGGAGGTTCCCACACGGCTCTGAGTATTTCTGAGGCTCCATGAGAGTCCTCTGTCAAGCTAATGACATTAAAGAAGCGCTTGTTGGGAGGCAACCCAATGTTTTATAGTTAACTATTTTCTTTTGTTATTTTATCTTTTTTGTAGGTTGATGATCATAAGAAGTCACAAAAACAATGAAAAAAGCAAAAACAAAATGAAAAACAGGAAGAAAAACAGCACACCCTTAAGGAGAAGAAGCTGGCGTTCAAACGCCAGTAATGCTAGCTGTTGGGCGTTTAACGCCCAGTCTGGCACCATTCTGGGCGTTTAACGCCAGAAAGGGGCACCAGACTGGCGTTAAACGCCAGTAAAGGGCAACAACCTGGCGTTAAACGCCAGGAATGGGCACCAGCCCGGCGTTTAACGCCAGAAATAGCTCAAAACGTGATTTTGAGCAACATTTGGTGCAGGGATGACTTTTCCTTGACACCACAGGATCTGTGGACCCCACAGGACCCCACCATCACTCTTTCTCTTCTTCCCCCATTCACCAATCACCTCAATACCTCTTCCCCAAAAACCCTTCACCACTCACATCCATCCTTCATAAAACCCCACCAACCTCACCCTTCAAATTCAAACCACTTTCCCTCCCAAACCCACCCATAATGGCCGAACCTTTACCCCCCTCTCTCCTATAAATACCCTTCTTCAACTCTTCATTTTCACACAACCTAAACACCCTTTCTTACCCTTCTTGGCCGAACACACCACCTTCTCCCTCTTCCTCATTTCTTCTTCTTCTACTCTCTTCTTTCTTCTTTTGCTCGAGGACGAGCAAACATTTTAAGTTTGGTGTGGTAAAAGCGTTGCTTTTTCGTTTTTCCATAACCATTTATGGCATCCAAGGCCGGAGAAACCTCTAGAAAGAGGAAAGGGAAGGCAAAAGCTTCCACCTCCGAGTCATGGGAGATGGATAGATTCCTCTCAAGGGTGCATCAAGTCCACTTCTATGAAGTTGTGGCCTTGAAGAAGGTGATCCCCGAAGTCCCCTTTTCACTCAAAAAGGGTGAATATCCGGAGATCCGCCATGAGATCCGAAGAAGAGGTTGGGAAGTACTCACCAACCCCATTCAACAAGTCGGAATCTTGATGGTTCAAGAGTTCTATGCCAATGCATGGATCACCAAGAACCATGACCAAAGTGTGAAACCGAATCCAAAGAATTATCTCACTATGGTTCGGGGGAAATACTTGGATTTTAGTCCGGAGAGTGTGAGGGTGGCGTTCAACTTGCCTATGATGCAAGGAGATGAGCATCCTTACACTAGAAGGGTCAACTTTGATCAAAGGTTGGACCAAGTCCTCACAACCATATGTGAAGAGGGCGCACAATGGAAGCAAGATTCAAGAGGAAAGCCGGTTCAATTAAGAAGGCATGACCTCAAGCCCGTGGCTAGAGGATGGTTAGAGTTCATACAACGCTCAATCATTCCCACTAGCAACCGGTCCGAAGTTACTCTAGACCGGGCCATCATGATTCATAGCATCATGATTGGAGAAGAAATAGAGGTTCATGAGGTTATAGCCCAAGAACTCTATAAGGTGGCGGACAAGACCTCCACCTTGGCAAGGTTAGCCTTTCCTCACCTCATTTGTCACCTCTGTTATTCAGTTGGAGTTGACATAGAAGGAGATACCCCCATTGATGAGGACAAGCCCATCACCAAGAAAAGGATGGAGTACACAAGAGACCCCTCTCATCAAGAGATCCCTGAGATTCCTCAAGGGATGCACTTTCCTCCACAAAATTATTGGGAGCAACTAAACACCTCCCTAGGAGAGTTGAGTTCCAACATGGGACAACTAAGGGTGGAGCATCAAGAACACTCCATTCTCCTCCATGAAATTAAAGAAGACCAAAGAATCATGAGGGAGGAGCAACAAAGACAAGGAAGAGACATTGAGGAGCTCAAGTACTCCATAGGATCTTCAAGAGGAAGGAAGAGCCGCATTAGAAGCCACGTTAACCTAGTTAACATGAGCTTTAACATGAAGCAAGAAGGGGCACACTTGAACGTTAGTGACAATGTTGAGTGTCACTAACGTTCTCGAAGGCTAACAAGGCAACGTTAAAAGCCATGTTAACCCAGTTAACGTGGGCTTTAACGTGAGGCAAAGGGGTGCATGGCAACGTTAGTGACAATGTTAAGTGTCACTAACGTTCTCGAACTTGTATTTTCACTAAATGATAAAAACCCCTAACGTCTTGAGCTAAAGTCTATGCCCACTTCACACTATCTCTCTGTAAGTAAGCCAAGCCCAATTGAAGAAAGGAACTGCTTTAAGCTCAAAGATCCAGAGGCCCAAGACTTGAAGAGCTAACTAGAAGCTGAGAAGAGTAGTATATATAGGAGTAGTTTTGAAAGAGAGAGGAGCTTTTTGGAAGGAGCTAGGACAGAGAACTACTCTTTGTATTTACTTTCTTTGTACTTCTAGCTTTATCATGTATTATCCATCTTTGATTTTTATTTCTAGAGCTATGAACAACTAAAACCCTTTCATTGGGTTAGGGAGCTCTGTTGTAAGTTGATGGATCAATACTAATTTTCTTATTCTTCTTCTATCTTTCCTTTTGATTTTACTTGAAAGCTTTCGATCTTCATCCAATTGGATAGTTATCTTGGAAAAGAAGTTATTCAAACATGGATCTCTTCGGATTCTTGAAAGAGGAATGAAGAGATTAGCTAGAAATGCTTTCTCATGCTGGACCAAATTGAGTGTGGATGGGTATGTGGCTATAACCCTCTAAGCATTTGATTTGGGAAGTGCATGTGGTATAATCAGTGACCACACTTCATCTCTTCTCATGAGCAATTGACCAAGGAATTGGCTATTGATCAAGATTTGAGAGATTGAATTGCAAGAAATTGTGATTCAATCACTTAAGATTGCCAAGAAGATCAATGAGTGCATTGATTGAGGAAGAGATGAAAATGAAATTAATCCGGAGAATGCAACATCTCCTAAGCCCAATGAACTCCCCATTTCTGATCTTACCCATTCTCTTTATTTTCTGTAATTTACTTTTATGAGCAATTCCCCCATTCCCATTTACAATTCTGCTATTTACTTTCAGTCATTTACTTTCTCGCCATTTTAATTTCTGCAATTATCAACTCTATTCATGGATTCACTCAACTAGATCATTCCTCTAATTAAAGTTGCTTGATCAATCAATCCCTGTGGGATTCGACCTCACTCTATTGTGAGTTTTTACTTGATGACAAATTCGGTACACTTGCCAAATGGGAATTTGTTGAGAGACAAGTTTTACCCCGATCAATGAGTTGGACCTTGGGCCTATTTTGGGTCCAGTTAGATCGGCTCGGCCCGTTTGGCCCAATCTTGGGCCAAATTTTTTAAAATTAGTGTCAAAATTCTTATTTTAATTATCTCTATCTTATTTTACATTAAAATTTACATTTCTAATTTTCTTTATTAAAATTTAATTTATTGATTAATTATTCGCAAATTTTATGGGGTTTATATTTTTCTTTCGGCAGCTCGGTCAAAAGGCCTCTCCGGAACTTCGAGTGTTTTTATTTTGTACAAAGGTAGGATTCTGATAAATTCTCACCGATTAAATTAGTATTTGACAAGTGAATTGATGTCGTGATTACTTGTCGATTGAATTTGACTGAATTTATATTGAATTTTTGTGATATATTAATATTTGTGATAAGTTTGAGGTTCGGAGGGTTTAAGTGCAGCCAGGAACTGAGTTATTCTGATGAATTTGATTTCTAGGTTATGTTAGGATAGTTTGAGAATGTTGGAATTTGTCTTTTTGATTTATTAGAAATGGTTCTGAGAATTGAAAATGATTTGAAAAGAGTGCGGAAAATGGTTTGGATGGAACTCGAGAAGGGTGGCAGAGCCCGGTTTTAAGGGAGATGCCGCCAAAATTTTGTTATAAAACTTAAGAGTTTATTTGAAATTTTATTTAGAAGAAAAAGATTGGATTTGAGAAATTATATTATTTGATTTTCGATTTATTAAGGAAATAGTTATATGTCGGATTTAATTCATTTAAGAAAAGCATATATTTTGAGTTTGATTTAATTAGAAAAGAATTATTTTATGATTTTGAATTATTTAAGAAAAGTATTATGTTTTAAGTTTGATTTAAATATGAAAGGACTTATGTTTTGAATTTGACTTTAGTATTTCATTCGGAGGAGTTTTAATAAACTCTAAAAGTAATTAAATTTGTATTGAATAATTTTGTTTTGCGACGTCTTGGAAAAAAATTAAAGAATTAGCTTTAAGGATGAAAGGGGGATTGGTTTTGGTTTTAAAAGAAAAAGAGAAGATAAATCAGCACGTATGATTATGAAATTATTAAAAGGTCACGAGAGGGTGACGAAAAGTAATAGTTATAGTGCTGATGTAAAAATGTTAAGCCATGGGCTTTATATATGAATGATTGTGCGAGGATGCCCGTGTATATGGAATGGCTTCCAGGAGAAAATGTCACGTGCTTCAACTGGAGAATCAGTGCTTGCAAGAGGTTGAAACCTTGCAGAGGTTACGCCACTGGAATGCCTTATCTGACTTGCGAGTCAGATTGCGTCGGGTGTGGGTCGAAACTGACAAATGAGCTTATTACCTGCGATAGGACTAGACATGCATCATCCTTGTTGCGCATTTGTATTTTACCTGACACGATGAAATTGTTTGTGATTGTCTTCTTGTGTTTATTCATTCCTTACTATTATTTTGAATTGTGGTGACTATATATTTCTCTGTGATACTCGTGTATTTGGTTGCGAATTAATTGAACTGTCATAATCCTGACTTGACTAACTATCTCGACCCTACTAAGAACCCCCCAATTCTTACCCCCCTTTTCTTCCTCCCCTTCTGATGGAGACCGAAATTCTGTTTTACGAGATGGACCTTCCCTATATATATGAGGATATTGTACAGCATAGGTTTTACGTAGTAGCTGTAGAGATTAGGACCCGTATGTACATTCTGCGTGACCACCCATTCCATCATCTGATTAACAGTCCGCAGTTCAACCCCGATATGCCTTATGAGTTCCCATTGCAGTGGCTTCACCCGAATGCTCTATTTTACCCGTTCCACGACGAGCCGGTACCTCATCAACATCCCGATCAACCTGCGGATCAGGTGGACCCTGAGCCTTAGCCTATGGATGAGAGTATACCAGAGCCTGTACCGGAGGAGGATATTCCTGTAGAGCATATCTCAGTATCTTCATCTGAGCCATCTTCTGAGGAGCCGCCTGCCACCTCTATTAGTGGACTGACGAGTGTTAGTCAGACTAGTAGTACGAGTGCCAGTGCCCCTCCAACAATTATCGAGATTTCTGATGATGAGGACGAGGATCCTAAAGAGTGTTCTGACATGATTATGATTTTCTCTGATGATGATAGCTGATGCATGGGAGCTGAGATTGTGCCTTTTGATAGTTTTTTTGTGTTAGCCTAGCTTTTGTGTTAGTCTCTCACTTTTGATTAGATTCAGTGAGAAAGTAGGATATACATAGTTGATTAGGCTAGTTTTGAGCACTAACTTAGGGGCTTCCTATATGGATCGAGGCCCAGAGTGTTGATTTTATACATAGTAGTGAGATGTGAAGTGTTGTACGCTAACTTATGATATATACGACAGTACTTTTATATGTTTGTGTGATCTATGATATAAGTTATATTCACATATAATGTTGCCCTTGTGTATGCTTTACTTGATTCCTTATTATGGCTTGTGTATGTTTAATTAGCTGTTGGTGGACGAAATTGTGATCCTCAAAGTTGGTCTTTTTGTATTTGTATGATATCAAAAATACCCCAAAGAGATCATGGTGTGATGAATTGGGATCTTAATAATCCCTGGTGTGATCATAACTCCGTTCAACTTAACCAGCAAGTGTACTGGGTCATCCAAGTAATACCTTACGTGAGTAAGGGTCGATCCCACAGAGATTGTTGGTATGAAGCAAGCTATGGTCACCTTGTAAATCTCAGTTAGGCAGATTAAATGGTTTATGATGAGTTTGAAAATTAATAATAAACAGAAAATAAAAAAGGATAGAAATACTTATGTAAATCAATAGTGGGATTTTCAGATAGGCCTATGGAGATGCTGTGCTCCTCTTGTATTTCTACTTTCTTATTACATTCATCCAATTCTTCTTACTCTTTTCCATGGCAAGCTGTATGTAGGGCATCACCGTCTTCAATGGCTACTTTTCATCCTCTCAGGAAAATGGTCCTATGCGCTGTCACTGCATGGCTAATCGTCTGGAGGCATCACCCTTGTTGATGGCTACATCCCATCCTCTCAGTGAAAATGGTCCAAATGCTCTGTCACAGCACGGCTAATCATCTGTCGGTTCTCAATCAGGTTGGAATAGAATCCCTTGATTCTTTTGCATCTGTCACTAACGCCCAGCCTTCAGGAGTTTGAAGCTCGTCACAGTCATTCAATACCGGAATCCTACTCGGAATACCACAGACAAGGTTAGACTTTCCGGATTCCCGGGATCCTACTCGGAATACCACAGACAAGGTTAGACTTTCCAGATCCCCATGAATTCCGCCATCTATCTAGCTTATACCACGAAGATTCTGTTGGGGAATCTAAGAGATATGCACCCAGCCTAAAGTAGAACGGAAGTGGTTGTCAGTCACGCGCGTTGAGAATGATGATGAGTGTCACGGATCATCACATTCATCAATTTGAAGTGCAACGTATATCTTGGAATAAGAATAAAAGAGAATTGAATATAAAGTAATGGTAATTGTATTGAAACTTGAGGTACAGCAGAGCTCCACACCCTTAATCTATGGTGTGCAGAAACTCTACCGTTGAAAATACATAAGTGAAAGGTTCAGGCATGGCCGAATGGCCAGCGCCCTAAAACGTGATCAATAGCCTCTTAAGATGAAGAATAAAACAAAACTGAGACCAAAGATGAAACGTGGTCAAAAAAGACTTCTAATACAATAGTTAAATGTCCTATATATACTAGACTAGCTACTAGGATTTACATGAGTAGGTAATTGATGCATAAATCCACTTTCAGGGCCCACTTGGTGTATGCTTGGGCTGAGCTTGATCTATCCACGAGCTGAGGCTTTTATTGGAGTTGAACGCCAAGTTATAGCGTGTTTCTAGCGTTCAACTCCAGGTTATGACTTGTTTCTGGCGTTTAACTCCAGATAGCAGCATGTACTTGGCGTTGAGCGCCACTTTACATCATCAATTTCCGAATAAAATATAAACTATTACATATTGATGGAAAGCTCTGGATGTCTACTTTCCAACGCCGTTGAGAGCACGCCATTTGGAGTTCTGTAGCTCCAGAAAATTCATTTTGAGTGCAGAGAGGTCAGATTCCAACAGCATCAGCAGTCCTTTGTCAGCCTTTTTTTCAGAGTTTTGCTCAAGTCCCTCAATTTCAGCCAGAAATTACCTAAAATCACAGAAAAATACACAAACTCATAGTAAAGTCCAGAAATGTGAATTTAACATAAAAACTAATGAAAATATCCCTAAAAGTAGCTTGAACTTACTAAAAACTACCTAAAAACAATGCCAAAAAGCGTATAAATTATCCGCTCATCACAACACCAAACATAAATTGTTTCTTGTCCCCAAGCAACTGAAAATCAAATAGGATAAAAAGAAGATAATATACTATAAATTCCAGAATATCAATGAATATTAATTCTAATTAGATGAGCGGGACTTTTAGCTTTTTGCTTCTGAACAGTTTTGGCATCTCACTTTTTCCTTTGAAGTTTAGAATGATTGGCTTCTCTAGGAACTTAGAATTTTGGATAATGTTATTGACTTTCCTAGTTAAGCATGTTGATTCTTGAACACAGCTACTTATGAGTCTTGGCCGTGGCCCTAAGCACTTTGTTTTTCCAGTATTACCACCGGATACATAAATGCCACAGACACATGACTGGGTGAACCTTTTCAGATTGTGACAGAGCTTTGCTAGAGTCCCCAGTTATTGGTGTCCAGAGCTCTTAGGCACACTCTTTTGCTTTGGATCCTTTTTACCCTTGCCTTTTGGTTTTAAGGGCTATTGGCTTTTTCTGCTTGCTTTTTCTTTTTTTTTTCGCAAGCTTTCTTTTTCACTGCTTTTTCTTGCTTCAAGAATCAATTTCATGATTTTTCAGATCATCAATAACATTTTTCTTTGTTCATCATTCTTTCAAGAGCCAACAGTTTTAACATTCATAAACAACAAGATCAAAAATATGCACTGTTCAAGCATTCATTCAGAAAACAAAAAGTATTGTCACCACATCAATATAATTAAACTAAATTCAAGGATAAATTCGAAATTCATGATGAGCTTCCTCATGCATCTCTTGAGATCCGTGGAGGGTCTCTCTTGCTTGCTCCATCCTCTTCTTGGTGATGGGCTTATCCTCTTCAATGGAGATGTCTCCTTCTATGATAACTCCAGCTGAGTAACATAGATGGCAAATAAGGTGAGGAAAAGCTAGCCTTGCCATGGTGGAGGGCTTTTCGACTATTTTGTAGAATTCATTGGAGATGACTTCATGAACTTCTACTTCCTCTCCAATCATGATGCTATGAATCATGATGGCCCGATCTACGGTAACTTTAGATCGGTTGCTAGTGGGAATGATGGAACGTTGAATGAACTCCAACCATCCTCTAGCCACAGGCTTGAGGTCCAGTCTTCTTAGTTGGACTGGCTTGCTGATGAGCGGATGATTTGTACACTTTTTGGCATTGTTTTTAGTATGTTTTTAGTAGGATTTAGTTAGTTTTTAGTATATTTTTATTAGTTTTTAATTAAAATTCACTTTTCTGGACTTTACTATGAGTTTGTATGTTTTTCTGTGATTTCAGGTATTTTCTGGCTGAAATTGAGGGACCTGAGCAAAAATCTGATTCAGAGACTGAAAAGGACTGCAGATGCTGTTGGATTCTGACCTCCCTGCACTCGAAGTGGATTTTCTGGAGCTACAGAAGCCCAATTGGCGTGCTCTCAACGGCGTTGGAAAGTAGACATCCTGGGATTTCCAGCAATATATGATAGTCCATACTTTGCCCAAGATTTGATGGCCCAAACCGGCATTCAAAGTCACCTTTAGAATTCCCAGCGTTAAACGCCGAAACTGGCACCAAAGTGGGAGTTAAACACCCAAACTGGCACAAAAGCTGGCGTTTAACTCCAAGAAGAGTATCTACACGAAAATGCTTCAATGCTCAGCCCAAACACACACCAAGTGGGCCTGGAAGTGGATTTTAATGTCATTTACTCATCTTTGTAATTCTTAAGCTACTAGTTCTCTATATATAGGACCTTTTGCTATTTGTATTTTCATCTTTTGATCATGTTTTTATGATTGAACCCTCTTTGGGAGGCTGGCCATTCGGCCATGCCTAGACCTTGTTCTTATGTATTTTCAACGGTGGAGTTTCTACACACCATAGATTAAGGTGTGGAGCTCTGCTGTACCTCGAGTATTAATGCAATTACTATTGTTCTTCTATTCAATTCAGCTTGTTCTTATTCCAAGATATCACTTGTTCTTCAACTTGATGAATGTGATGATCCGTGACACTCATCATCACTCTCACGTATGAACGTGTGACCGTCAATCACCTCCGTTCTACCTTAGATTGGGTAGATATCTCTTGGATTCTTTGACCAGAATCTTCGTGGTATAAGCTAGAATTGATGGCGGCATTCAAGAGAATCTGGAAGGTCTAAACCTTGTCTGTGGTATTCTGAGTAGGATTCAATGATTGAATGACTGTGACGAGCTTCAAACTCGCGATTGTGGGGCGTTAATGACAGACGCAAAAGAATCACTGGATTCTATTCCGACATGATCGAGAACCGACAGCTGGATAGCCGTGCCGTGACAGGGTGCGTTGAACATTTCCACTGAGAGGACGGGACTGTAGCCATTGACAACGGTGATGCCCAACATACAGCTTGCCATGGAAAGGAGTAAGAAGGATTGGATGAAGACAGTAGGAAAGCAGAGAGACGGAAGGGACAAAGCATCTCCATTCGCTTATCTGATGTTCTCACCAATGAATTACATAAGTATCTCTATCTTTACGTTTATGTTTTATTCATATATCATCCATAACCATTTGAGTCTGCCTGACTGAGATTTACAAGGTGACCATAGCTTGCTTCATACCAACAATCTCCGTGGGATCGACCCTTACTCGCGTAAGGTTTATTACTTGGACGACCCAGTGCACTTGCTGGTTAGTTGTGCGAAGTTGTGTTTATGCCATGGTATTGAGCACCAAGTCTTTGGAGCCATTACTAGGGATTATTTGAGTTGTGAAAAGTAGTGATCACAATTTTGCATACCAAGTTTTTGGCGCCGTTGCCGGGGATTGTTTCGAGTATGGACAACTGACGGTTCATCTTGTTGCTTAGATTAGGTATTTTTCAGAGTTCTTAAGAATGAATTCTAGTGTTTCAAGGTGATGATCTTATCATCACCAAAGCTGATTGATTCTCATCAATTTAGCTCTTGAATGCAATGTCCTGCTGATGCTTGGCTATCCATGTCTAATTTCTTTAGACTGAAGCTTTAGACTAACATTGCATGATTCCTGGAATTCTCATTAAGAATTTTGATACCTTTATTTTCTTTTCCACTTAATTTTCGAAAAATCCAAAAAAAAAATACAAAATCATAAAAACCAAAAATATTTTATGTTTCTTGTTGAGTCCAGTGTCTCATTTTAAGTTTGGTGTCTTGCATGCATTGTTTATTTGATCTTGGTTCTATTTTCAAGTCAATAATACAGGGAACTGAAGATTCAGTACATGCAGCAGAGGAATTATACAGAAAAAGCTGGGCATTCAAAATGCCCAGTGAAGAAGGAAAAACTGGCGTTTAAACGCCAGCCAGGGTGCCTGGCTGGGTGTTTAACGCCCAAAAAGGTAGCATTTTGGGCGTTAAACGCCAGAATGGATACCATTCTGGGCGTTTAACGCCAGGATGGCACAAGAGGGAAGATTTTGGTTTTAATGCAAATTTTTTTTTTCAAGTTTTCAATGTTTTTCAAAATCAAATCTTTTTTAAATCATATCTTTTCAATCAAATCTTTTTCAAAATCAATTTCTTTCCTTTTTCAAAGATACTTGCTATCAATTAATGATTTGATTCAACATTTCAAGTATGTTGCCTTTTCTGTTGAGAAAGGTTTAATGTTTGAATCATATCTTTTCTTGTTAGGCAAGTCATTAATTTTTAAAATCAAATCTTTTTAAATTGTTTTTCAAATCATATCTTCTCAATCACATCTTTTTAAAACCATAACTTTTAAATCACATCTTTTTCAAAAAAAAAAAAAGTTTTCAATCATATCTTCTTCAAAATCTTTTTCAAAATGATTTTAAAATCTTTTTAATTAATTTTCGAAAAACCTCTTCCCTTCTTCTCACATCCTTCTATTTATGGAGTACCACTCCTCCTCAATGCACAATTCGAACTCTATCTCACTAAGTTTGAATTCTTCTACCTCTTCCTTCTATTTTTCTGTTCCTCTGACACCTCAAGGAATCTCTATACTGTGACATAGAGGATGCCACATATTCTTGTTCTCTTCTCTTTCATATGAGCAGGAGCAAAGACAAAAGCATTCTTGTTGAGGCTGACCCTGAACCTGAAAGGACCTTGAAGCGAAAGCTAAGAGAAGCTAAGACACAACTCTCTGTAGAGGACCTAACAGAAATCTTCAAAGAAGAAGAACCCATGGCAGCCGAAAACAACAACAATGCCAACAATGCAAGGAAGGTGCTTGGTGACTTTACTGCACCTACTCCCGACTTCTATGGGAGAAGCATCTCTATCCCTGCCATTGGAGCAAACAACTTTGAGCTTAAGCCTCAATTAGTTTCTCTAATGCAACAGAATTGCAAGTTCCATGGACTTCCATTGGAAGATCCTCATCAGTTTTTAGCTGAATTCTTGCAAATCTGTGACACTGTCAAGACTAATGGGGTTGACCCTGAGGTCTACAGACTTATGCTATTCCCTTTTGCTGTAAGAGACAGAGCTAGAATATGGTTGGACTCACAACCTAAAGAAAGCCTGAACTCTTGGGAAAAGCTAGTCAATGCCTTCTTGGCAAAGTTCTTTCCACCTCAAAAATTGAGTAAGCTTAGAGTGGAAGTCCAAACCTTCAGACAGAAGGATGGAGAATCCCTCTATGAAGCTTGGGAAAGATACAAACAATTGATCAGAAAATGTCCTTCTGACATGCTTTCTGAATGGAGCATCATAGGTATTTTCTATGATGGTCTCTCTGAACTGTCCAAGATGTCTTTGGATAGCTCTGCTGGAGGATCTCTTCATCTGAAAAAGACGCCTACAGAAGCTCAAGAACTAATTGAGATGGTTGCAAATAACCAATTCATGTACACTTCTGAAAGGAATCCTGTGAACAATGGGACAAATCAGAAGAAAGGAGTTCTTGAGATTGATACTCTGAATGCCATATTGGCTCAGAACAAAATATTGACTCAGCAAGTCAATTTGATTTCTCAAAGTCTGTCTGGAATGCAAGCTGCACCAGGCAGTACTAAGGAAGCTTCATCTGAAGAAGAAGCTTATGATCCTGAGAACCCTTCAATTGAAGAGGTGAATTACATGGGAGAACCCTATGGAAACACCTATAATTCTTCATGGAGAAATCATCCAAATCTCTCATGGAAGGATCAACAGAGACCTCAACAAGGTTTCAACAACAATAATGGTGGAAGAAACAGGTTTAGCAATAGCAAGCCTTTTCCATCATCTTCTCAGCAACAGACAGAGAATTCTAAGCAGAACCACTCTGACTTGGCAACCATGGTCTCTGATCTAATCAAAACCACTCAAAGTTTCATGAATGAAACAAGGTCCTCCATTAGGAATTTGGAGGCACAAGTGGGACAGCTGAGCAAGAAAATTACTGAACTCCCTCCTAGTACTCTTCCAAGCAATACAGAAGAAAATCCAAAAGGAGAGTGCAAGGCCATCAACATGGCCGAATTTAGAGAGGAGGAAGAGGCAGTGAACGCCACTGAGGAAGACCTCAATGGACGTCCACTAGCCTCCAATGAGTTCCCTAATGAGGAACCATGGGAATCTGAGGCTCAAAATGAGACCATAGAGATTCCACTGGACTTACTTCTGCCATTCATGAGCTCTGATGAGTATTCTTCCTCTGAAGAGGATGAGTATGTCACTGAAGAGCAAGTTGCTAAATACCTTGGAGCAATCATGAAGCTAAATGACAAGTTGTTTGGTAATGAGACTTGGGAGGATGAACCCCCTTTGCTCACCAAAGAACTGGATGACTTGTCTAGGCAGGAATTACCTCAAAAGAGACAAGATCTTGGGAAGTTTTCAATACCTTGTACCATAGGCACCATGACCTTCAAGAAGGCTCTGTGTGACCTAGGGTCAAGTGTAAACCTCATGCCTCTCTCTGTAATGGAGAAGCTAGGGATCTTTGAGGTACAAGCTGCAAGAATCTCACTAGAGATGGAAGACAACTCAAGAAAACAAGCTTATGGACTTGTAGAGGATGTTCTGGTGAAGATTGAAGACCATTACATCCCTGCTGATTTTATAGTCCTAGAGACTGGGAAGTGCATGGATGAATCCATCATCCTTGGCAGACCCTTCCTAGCCACAGCAAAGGCTGTGATTGATGTTGATAGAGGTGAACTGATCAATCAAGTGAATGAAGAATCCTTTGTGTTTAAGGCTCAAGGATATCCCTCTGTCACCATGGAGAGGAAGCATGTAGAGCTTCTCTCAAATCAGAGTCAAACAGAGCCCCCACAGTCAAACTCTAAGTTTGGTGTTGGGAGGCCACAACCAATTTCTAAGTTTGGTGTTGAACCCCCACATTCAAACTCTAAGTTTGGTGTTGGGAGGTTCCAACATTGCTCTGAGTATCTGTGAGGCTCCATGAGAGCCCTCTGTCAAGCTACTGACATTAAAGAAGCGCTTGTTGGGAAGGAACCCAATGTTATATTTTATCTATTTTCCTTTGTTATTTTATGTTTTCTGTAGGTTGATGATCATGGGAAGTCACAAAATCAATTGAAAAAGCAAAAACAGAATGAAAAACAGGAAGAAAAATAGCACACCTTGGAGGAAGATCCTGCTGGCGTTTAAACGCCAGTAAGAGTAGCAGTTGGGCGTTTAACGCCCAGTCTGGCACCATTCTGGGCGTTTAACGCCAGAAAGGGGCACCAGACTGGCGTTAAACGCCAGAAAAGGGCAAAAACTTGGCGTTAAACACCAGAAATGGGCACCAGCTTGGTGTTTAACGCCAGAATTGGCACATAGTGCATTTTCGCACAATACTTGGTGCAGGGTTGAATTTTCCTTGACACCTCAGGATCTGTGGACCCCACAGGATCCCCCACCTACCCCACCACCCTCTCTCTTCTTCTTCACCCATTCACCAATCACCTATCAAATCCCATCTTTCTCTTCACCACTCACATCCATCCTTCATAAAACCCCACCTACCTCACCATTCAAATTCAAACCACTTTCCCACCCAAACCCACCCATAATGGCCGAACCCTACCCCTCTCTTCACCCCTATATAAACCCATCTTCACTCCTTCATTTTCACACACCTTAAACACTACTTCTCCCCCTTTGGCCGAACCACAAAGCCACCTCCATCTCCTCTATTTCTTCTTCTTCTACTCTCTTCTTTCTTCTTTTTCTCGAGGACGAGCAAACCTTTTAAGTTTGGTGTGGTAAAAGCATTGCTTTTTGTTTTTCCATAACCATTTATGGCATCCAAGGCTGGAGAAACCTCTAGAAAGAGGAAAGGGAAGGCAAAAGCTTTCACCTCCGAGTCATGAGAGATGGAGAGATTCATCTCAAGGGTGCATCAAGACCACTTCTATGAAGTTGTGGCCTTGAAGAAGGTGATCCCCGAGGTCCCTTTCAAACTCAAAAAGAGTGAATATCCGGAGATCCGACATGAGATCCGAAGAAGAGGTTGGGAAGTTTTTACCAACCCCATTCAACAAGTCAGAATCTTAATGGTTCAAGAGTTCTATGCCAATGCATGGATCACCAAGAACAATGATCAAAGTGTGAACCCGGACCCAAAGAATTGGCTTACAATGGTTTGGGGGAAATACTTAGATTTTAGTCCGGAAAATGTAAGGTTGGCATTCAACTTGCCCATGATGCAAGGAGATGAACATCCTTACACTAGAAGGGTCAACTTTGATCAAAGGTTGGACCAAGTCCTCACAGACATTTGTGAAGAGGGCGCCCAATGGAAGAGAGATTCAAGAGGGAAGCCGGTTCAATTGAGAAGGCATGACCTCAAACCCGTGGCTAGAGGATGGTTGGAGTTTATCCAATGCTCAATCATTCCCACTAGCAACCGGTCTGAAGTTACTATAGACCGGGCCATCATGATTCATAGCATCATGATTGGAGAAGAAGTAGAAGTTCATGAGGTTATAGCCCAATAACTCTATAAGGTGGCGGACAAGTCCTCTACCTTGGCAAGGTTAGACTTTCCTCATCTCATTTGTCACCTCTGTTATTCAGTTGGAGTTGACATAGAAGGAGACATTCTCATTGATGAGGACAAGCCCATCACTAAGAAAAGGATGGAGCAAACAAGAGACCCCACTCATCATGAAATCCCTGAGATACCTCAAGGGATGCACTTTCCTCCACAAAACTATTGGGAGCAACTGAACACCTCCCTAGGAGAACTGAGTTCCAACATGGGACAACTAAGGGTGGAGCACCAAGAACATTCCATCCTCCTCCATGAAATTAGAGAAGATCAAAGAATCATGAGAGAGGAGCAACAAAGACAAGGAAGAGACATTGAGGAGCTCAAGCACTCCATAAGACCTTCAAGAGAAAGAACAAGCCGCCATCACTGAGGTGGACCCGTTCTTTAATCTCCTTGTTCTTTATTTTTCTGTTTTTTGAATTTTATGCTTATGTTTATCCATGTTTGTGTCTTATGATCATTAGTGTCTTAATGTCTATGCCTTAAAGTTATGAATGTCCTATGAATCCATCACCTCTCTTAAATAAACAATGTTCTTAATTGAAAAAGAGAAGAATTGCATGAATTTTAAATTTTATAACAGATTAATTATTTTGATGTGGTGGCAATACTTTTGTTTTCTGAATGTATGCTTAAACAGTGCATATGTCTTTTGAATTTGTTGTTCATGAATGTTAAAATTGTTGGCTCTTGAAAGAATGATGAAAAAGGAGACATGTTACTGAGGATCTGAAAAATCATAAAAATGATTCTTGAAGCAAGAAAAAGCAGTGAATACAAAAAAAAGGAAAAGAAGCGAAAAAAAAACGAAAAAAAAAGAAAAAAGGGAGAAAGAAAAAGAAAGAAAAAGAAAGAAATAAAGTTGTGATCCAAGGCAAAAAGAGTGTGCTTAAAAACCCTGGACACCTCTAATTGGGGACTCTAGCAAAGCTGAGTCACAATCTGAAAAGGTTCACCCAATTATGTGTCTGTGGCATGTATGTATCCGGTGGTAATACTGGAAGACAAAGTGCTTGGGGCCACGGCCAAGACTCATAAAGTACCTGTGTTCAAGAATCATCATACTTAACTAGGAGAATCAATAACACTATCTGGATTCTGAGTTCCTAAAGAAGCCAATCATTCTGAATTTCAAAGGATAGAGTGGGATGCCAAAACTGTTCAGAGACAAAAAACTAAAAGCCCCGCTCATCTAATTAATACTGATCTTCATAGATGTTTTTGGAATTCATTGCATATTCTCTTCTTTTTATCTTATTTGATTTACAATTGCTTGGGGACAAGCAACAATTTAAGTTTGGTGTTGTGATGAGCGAATGATTTGTACGCTTTTTGGCATTATTTTTAGTATATTTTTAGTAGGATTTAGTTAGTTTTTAGTATATTTTTATTAGTTTTTAATTAAAATTCACTTTTCTGGACTTTACTATGAGTTTGTGTGTTTTTCTGTGATTTCAGGTATTTTCTGGCTGAAATTGAGGGACCTGAGCAAAAATCTGATTCAGAGACTGAAAAGGACTGCAGATGCTGTTGGATTCTGACCTCCCTGCACTCGAAGTGAATTTTCTGGAGCTACAGAAGCCCAATTGGCGTGCTCTCAATGGCGTTGGAAAGTAGACATCCTGGGATTTCCAGCAATATATGATAGTCCATACTTTGCCCAAGATTTGATGGCCCAAACCGGCGTTCAAAGTCACCTTCAGAATTCCTAGTGTTAAACGCCGGAACTGGCACCAAAGTGGGAGTTAAACGCCCAAACTGGCACAAAAGCTGGCGTTTAACTCCAAGAAGAGTCTCTACACGAAAATGCTTCAATGCTCAGCCCAAACACACACCAAGTGGGCCCGGAAGTGGATTTTTATGTCATTTACTCATCTTTGTAATTCTTAAGCTACTAGTTCTCTATATATAGGACCTTTTGCTATTTGTATTTTCATCTTTTGACCATGTTTTTATGATTGAACCCTCTTTGGGAGGCTGGCCATTCGGCCATGCCTAGACCTTGTTCTTATGTATTTTCAACGGTGGAGTTTCTACACACCATAGATTAAGGTGTGGAGCTCTGCTGTACCTCGAGTATTAATGCAATTACTATTGTTCTTCTATTCAATTCAGCTTGTTCTTATTCCAAGATATCACTTGTTCTTCAACTTGATGAATGTGATGATCCATGACACTCATCATCACTCTCACGTATGAATGTGTGACCGTCAATCACCTCCGTTCTACCTTAGATTGGGTAGATATCTCTTGGATTCTTTGACCAGAATCTTCGTGGTATAAGCTAGAATTGATGGCGGCATTCAAGAGAATCTGGAAGGTCTAAACCTTGTCTGTGGTATTCTGAGTAGGATTCAATGATTGAATGACTGTGACGAGCTTCAAACTCGCGATTGTGGGGCGTTAGTGACAGATGCAAAAGAATCACTGGATTCTATTCCGACATGATCGAGAACCGACAGCTGGATAGCCGTGCCGTGACAGGGTGCGTTGAACATTTCCACTGAGAGGACGGGACTGTAGCCATTGACAACGGTGATGCCCAACATACAGCTTGCCATGGAAAGGAGTAAGAAGGATTGGATGAAGACAGTAGGAGAGCAGAGAGACAGAAGGGACAAAGCATCTCCATTCGCTTATCTGAAGTTCTCACCAATGAATTACATAAGTATCTCTATCTTTACCTTTATGTTTTATTCATATATCATCCATAACCATTTGAGTCTGCCTGACTGAGATTTACAAGGTGACCATAGCTTGCTTCATACCAACAATCTCCGTGGGATCGACCCTTACTCGCGTAAGGTTTATTACTTGGACGACCCAGTGCACTTGCTGGTTAGTTGTGCGAAGTTGTGTTTATGCCATGGTATTGAGCACCAAGTCATTGGAGCCATTACTAGGGATTATTTGAGTTGTGAAAAGTAGTGATCACAATTTCGCATACCACTTGCCTTTGGAGTCTCTCTTCCATTGAGCTCCTTACACACATATGTCCATCAGGACTTGGTCCAACCTTTGATTAAAGTTGACCCTTCTATTGTAGGGGCGTACATCTTCTTGCATCATGGGCAAGTGGAACGCCAATCTCACATTCTCCAGACTAAAATCTAAGTATTTCCCCCGAACCATTGTGAGATAATTCTTTGGATTCGGGTTCATACTTTGATCATGGTTCCTAGTGATCCATGCATTGGCATAGAACTCTTGAACCATTAAGATTCTGACTTGTTGCATGGGGTTGGTTAGGACTTCCCAACCTCTCCTTCGGATCTCATGTCGGATTTCCGGATACTCATTTTTCTTGAGCTTGAAAGGGACCTCAGGGATCACATTCTTCTTTGCCACAACATCATAGAAGTGGTCTTGATGGCTTTTAGAGATGAATCTTTCCATCTCCCATGACTCGGAGGTGGAACCTTTTGTCTTCCCTTTTCCTTTTCTAGAGGATTCTCCGGCCTTAGGTGCCATTGATGGTAATGGAAAAACAAGAAAGCTTATGCTTTTACCACACCAAACTTAAAATATTGCTCGCCCTCGAGCAAGAGAAGAAAGAAGAGAAGAAGAAGAAGAAGAAAATATTGAGGAGAAGGGGGAGGGTGGATTTCGGCCAAGTTATAGAATGGAGGGGTTTATATAGGAAAAGGGTAGAGGGTAGGTTCGGCCATTTTAGGGTGGGTTTGGGTGGGAAAGTGTTTTTGAATTTTAAAGGTAGGTGGGGTTTATGGGGAAGAGTGGATGGATGTGAGTGGTGTAGAGGTGATGGGGAAGAGAGATTGAGGTGATTGGTGAAGGGTTTTGGGAAATGTGACATGGGGGGAAAGTGTAATAGGATTAGGAGGTAAGGTGGGAATATGTTAGGTGGGGATCCTGTGGGGTCCACAGATCCTGAGGTGATCCTGTGGGGTCCACAGATCCTTAGGTGATCCTGTGGGGTCCACAGATCCTGAGGTGTCAAGGAATTCCATCCCTGCCCCCAAATAGGCATGTAAAATGCCTTTGCATACCATTCTGGCATTTAAACGCCGAGGTGATGCACGTTCTGGGCGTTCAACACCCATGTAAAGCATGTTCTGGGCGTTCAACGCCCATATGTAGCATATTTCTGGCGTTGAACGCCAGTTCCATGCTTGTTACTGGCGTTCAGCGCCAGCTTTTTTCAAGGCACATTCCTGGCGTTCAAACGCCAGAATGTTGCTTGTTTCTGGCATTCAGCCCCAGATTCATGCTCTGTTCTGGCGTTGAACGCCAGCCAGATGCTCCTTACTGGCGTTGAACGCCAGTTTGTCCTTCCTCTAGGGTGCGAATTTTTTTCCGCTGTTTTTTATTCTGTTTTTAATTTTTATTTTTTTCGTGACTCCACATGATCATGTACCTAATAAAACACAAAATAACAATAAAATAAAATAAAATAAAAAATTAGATAAATAAAATTGGGTTGCCTCCCAACAAGTGCTTCTTTAATGTCAATAGCTTGACAGTGGGCTCTCATGGAGCCATAAGGTGATCAGGTCAATGTTGTATATTCCCAACACCAAACTTAGAGTTTGGATATGGGGTCTCAACACCAAACTTAGAGTTTGGTTGTGGCCTCCCAACACCAAACTAAGAGTTTGACTGTGGGGGCTCTTCTTGACTCTGAACTGAGAGAAGCTTTTCATGCTTACTCTCTTTTGTCACAGAGGGATGGCCATGTGCCTTAAACACAAGGTAGTCCCAATTCAATTGAAGGACTAATTCACCTCTGTTGACGTCTATCACAGCTCCTGCTGTAGCTAGGAAAGGTCTTCCAAGGATGATGCAATCATCCTCTTCCTTCCTAGTGTCTAAGATTATGAAATCAGCAGGGATGTAAAGGCCTTCAACCTTTACTAACACGTCCTCTACTACTCCATAAGCTTGTCTTAATGACTTGTCTGCCAATTGTAATGAGAACAAGGCAGGTTGTACCTCAATGATCCCCAGCTTCTCCATTACAGAGAGTGGCATAAGATTTATTCCTGACCCCAGATCACATAGAGCTTTTCCAAAGGTCATGGTGCCTATGGTACAGGGTATTAAGAACTTGCCAGGATCTTGTCTCTTTTGAGGTAAAATTTGCTGAATCCAGGTATCTAGTTCACTAATGAGCAAGGGAGGTTCACTTTTCCAAGTCTCATTACCAAACAACTTGGCATTCAGCTTCATGATAGCTCCTAAATATTGAGCAACTTGCTCTCCAGTCACATCTTCATCTTCTTCAGAGGAAGAATAGTCTTCAGAGCTCATGAATGGCAGAAGGAGATTTAATGGAATCTCTATGGTCTCTATATGAGCCTCAGATTCCTTTGGATCCTTAATAGGAAACTCCTTCTTGCTTGAGAGACGTCCCAGGAGGTCTTCCTCACTGGGATTTTCGTCCTCCTCCTCCCTTGTGCATTCGGCCATATTGATTACATCAATGGCCTTGCACTCTCCTTTTGGATCCTTGATGAGCGGATAATTTATACGCTTTTTGGCATTGTTTTTAGGTAGTTTTTAGTAAGTTCAAGCTACTTTTAGGGATGTTTTCATTAGATTTTATGTTAAATTCACATTTCTGGACTTTACTATGAGTTGTGTGTTTTCTTCTGTGATTTCAGGTAATTTCTGGCTGAAATTGAGGGACCTGAGCAAAACTCTGAAAAAGGCTGACAAAGGACTGTTGATGCGTTGGAATCTGACCTCCCTGCACTCAAATGGATTTTCTGGAGCTACAGAACTCCAATTGGCGCGCTCTCAACGGCGTTGGAAAGTAACATCCAGACTTTCCAGCAATATATAATAGTTCATACTTTATTCGGAAATTGACGACGTAACTTGGCATTGAACGCCAAGTACATGCTGCTGTCTGGAGTTAAACGCTAGAAAAACGTCATGATCCGGAGTTGAACGCCCAAAACACGTCAACTTGGATTCAACTCCAAGAGAAGCCTCAGCTCGTGGATTGATCAAGCTCAGCCCAAACAATACACAAGTGGCCCCGGAAGTGGATTTAGCATCAATTACTTACTCATGTAAACCGTAGGAGCTAGTTTATTATAAATAGAACATTTAACTATTGTATTAGATATCTTTTGACAGTTGGATCTCTGGACGCCTAGTCCTTAGACCATGGGGGCTGGCATTCGGCCATGCCTGAACCTTTTACTTATGATTTTCAACGGTGGAGTTTCTACACACCATAGATTAAGGGTGTGGAGC